>NC_142482.1:17371405-17674436 GCF_049115385.1 Moschus berezovskii | reverse complement strand
TATTCTAATGGTTAGGACTCAGTGCTTTTACTGTCGTGGCCTGAGGTTCAGTTCGTGGTCAGGAACTAAGACACAGCAATCCACATAGCACAGCCAAAAAAAAAAAAAGTTCACTATTAATATGTTTCTTATGTTCACACGAACAGTATACAAAACCTAAAAATAATGATTTTTAATACAATCTATATAGTCTTCTATAAAGAATCTTGAAAGTGTCAGCGTCATTCAAAGTAAATTTATTCCATAAGATCCATAATGTATCTTAATTTGTTAAAATCTAGAGTTTCATAATCTATATACACTGAGGTAGCTTCTACTGTGCCTCTATCTAGATCAATAAACAGTTCTAAACTTTTAGGCTCAAGTCCCAAAAGGTAAATTAAACACAAAAATTACATGATTGTTAACATGAGTACAAACTGTTTCTCTATATACTTTATGTATTCGATTGAATGTCTTGCAAGCATGGAGATAACATGGTTAAAAGTTTTCTGATTTGAGAAACTAGTGGCTGGAACTAACTTTTATTTAATGGTTCAGCTTTGACTGTTATGTTCTAAGTTCTTTACAACCCTAGTTACTTGTATGAGTGGACTCATGAAAAAATTCCAGTAAAATTCCTGACACACAAGAGGTGCCCAATTAATGTTAATTACCCAACTAACCTCTTGCAATCCCATCTTAATTTATCTAAGCCTTTCTCCAGATTTGCTCACTATTATCCTTGCTCTACTTAATAACATGAGAAAATTCCATACATGACTTTCTCTACTCTCTTCTAAAAGTTTCAAAAATGCCTTTTGTTCTTTGATGTAATCTATAGCAAAGAGTGGAGAAGGAAATGGCAACCCACTCCAGTGTTCTTGCCTGGAGAATCCCAGGGACGGGGGAGCCTGGTGGGCTTCCGTCTATGGGGGTCACACAGAGTTGGACCTGACTGAAGCAACTTAGCAGTAGCAGCAGCATAGCACAGAGTAATTTACCAATATTAGCAGCTCTGACAATCTAAGACCTATCTTTGGGGTCCACGGTCAGTGGCAGAAGGAAATATTGAAAAAGCTAGTGCAATAATGCTATAGCAAAAATATGACAATATGTTCTGACCTGAAAGGGCAGTGAAGTATTCTTACTTGGGTGTCTGAAGGGGAGGGATCTTAAGCTATTTCTCCAGGAAGACAAATGAGTTAAACAGACAAAGCAGAGATACACAGAAAGTATTGCTTTCCACATGATGCAAGCACCATGACCCTGATGGAGGGTCAAGGGAGGTGGATGGGTTGCAGACACACACAGGCTAGATCAGGAAAGACTGGGATGCCTTGTAAGGGTGAATTGACCTTATCCAATAAGCAGCAGGAAAAGAGTACAAGATTTTTAAACATGCAAACGACCTGATCAGATTTGACTTTTAGACCTCACTGTGGCTGCAGCATCATGGAACTTTCATTCAATAAGACCCCTCTAGAGCGGAAACACAGAGAAGGCAATGGAACCCCACTCCAGTACTTTTGCCTGGAAAATCCCATGGATGGAGGAACCTGGTAGGCTGCAGTCCATGGGTCGCGAAGAGTCAGACACGACTGAGTGACTTCACTTTCACTTTTCACTTTCATGCAATGGAGAAGGAAATGGAAACCCACTCCAGTGTTCTTGCTTGGAGAATCTCAGGGACGGGGGAGCCTGGTGGGCTGCCATCTGTGGGGTTGCACAGAGCCTGACATGACTGAAGCGACTTTAGCAGCAGAGAGGAAACAAGGCAGTTTAAGAGCTGCACCATTTGGAGGAAGTCAAGTGATAGCTAGCCCTAATGCAGTACATCAATTGACTGCTCTTTATTTTGGGAAAATGGAGGGAAGCTTAGATTAATATGCTAATGAAAACTAATCCCCACCCCCCATAAATGAAAATATTACACTTATTCCACACTAATACAATTTCTTACAGTGATTCATACTTCTTGGTTACAGCACGAATTGATTCGCTCCAGATGGAGACTAGAATAACAAGCTAGATGAACATGATCTGGTCCCCAACATTTTTGGCACCAGGGACCAGTTTCATGGAAGACAAGACCAGTTTCACGGAAGGCAATTTTTCCATGGACAGGGATGGGGGTGGTCTTGGGATGATTCAAGCACGTTACATTTATTATGCCCCCACTGATCTGATGGGAGACAGAGTTCAGCGAGTAATGGAAGCAATGGGGAGCAGTTGTAAACACAATGAAGCTTCACTGGCTCACCTGTTCATCACCTCCTGCTGTGTGGCCCAGTTCTAACAAGTCACAAGCCAGTACCAGTCTGTGGCCCTGGGGTTGGGGACCCCTGACCTAGTACACTCCACCATGAGGGAAAGAGCCTGGGATTGGAGGAGGAGGCTGATTACTTTTGCTTGGGGCAGCAGGCTGGGGGAGGAAGATGATCTGCCTATGACCAGTTTTGTTTAACATCTTTGTCCACTAATATTTGAGCGGTTATTGATTGCTTTTTTATATTACAAAAACTTTCTTGGAGTTAAAAGAGCAAAAACATTTACATCTTTAATGCACATTATACAGGCAAGAGCATAATGAAACAAATGTGGAGCAACATAGGAAGAGAGAAAACAAAGTCTCTAAGTGCAGGAAAGATACATCAGAAGAGTCAAATATATTCTTGGGACCATGAGGAACCTCATGTAAAAAAAGCACATTATTGGATTAAGTCATGCTGGTAGCTTAACAGACATGCATGTTCCTGCAATGAGTGAACAGAAGTATGTAAAGCATGCAAATAATTCCCCTTTAATTATCATTCTTGTTTTACTCAGAGAAGCAAATTAATTTTTAACCCTGTATTTTAATAATAAATCGGTTAGAAGTCCCTATACTAACTCATTTTATCCTCATAATAACGTTACAATGTAGTCACTATTATAGTCCCATTTTATGGATGAGGAAACTAAGTAACTGAACATAGGTCCTAATATATCATGAAGTAATGCCAGGGTCTAGAGAAAAGAAATAGCAAAGAAAAATTTAAAGCAAAAACTAAATTGATAAGAGGTAGATCTTGGACATCAATTACCACATTTGAGAGCTCACTGAGAGAAAGTCATTGCATATCAGAAGTCTTATAAAATATGATCAAAATTTGGTTTGATGGAATGCAGAGTAACATGTCAAACATATCAGAAATATTATTTAGCAGTGACCGAGTAAGAGCCATTTTGACCTAAGTCATTATTTGAAGAGAAAATTGGAGGAGACTGTTTCTAGCTGAATATTCTTTATTCTCTGGAGACCTTCCACAGGCCGACAACTTGACAGATGGTGAACGATGTATCGTGGCGAAACTGACCTAAAACTTTAAATAAGACTCACACATTATTCTTATTTGCAGATGTTTTTTAGCTACTGCATTTCAGTTTAGGAAACTATGACACCAAAGAGGAGCATGGTCTTCAACACAGTATTTTTTATGTTAAGATCTACTGAAGCGTGCTGATTCTTTTCAATAGAATGAGTCTTCAGAGTTTGACATATATACAAAATGTTAAACCTATTATGATACCTGTCAGGGTTACTGCTTAGACTAAATGAGTGATTTCACTTAAAGTCCTGGACAATACTCACATAGACTAAGCACTCAAGAACATGCTGCTGCTGCTAAGTCACTTCAGTCGTGTCCGACTCTGTGTGACCCCATAGATGGCAGCCCACCAGGCTCCCCCATCCCTGGGATTCTCCAGGCAAGAACACTGCAGTGGGTTGCCATTTCCTTCTCCAATGTGTGAAAGTGAAAAGTGAAGAACATGAGTGGGTACTAAAAATCACTTATAAGTCTGGATTTAGAAGTTAAAGACAAAGTCAGCTACAATCATTGCAAGCAGTAAAACTGTCCTTTATGACAAGTTTTGCTTCAAATATCACTTTAAAGAGTATTTTATTTTTTATTTTAAAGGCTTTTTTTTTTTTTTAATTTAAATCAGACTGGGTAACTGGGTAGCTGCAGGGGAAGGGATGGAAAGAGGTCACCTCAGAAAAATCATTAGGGAGAGGAAGCATGAGTAGAAAATTGTTGGAGCAAACAAAAAGAAAATCACGTAGTTTCCTCCTTCAGGATGGGATGGTAAGCAGAACTTTCAGCCTTGAAGAAAGAATCTTTCTTCAGCCTTCTACAGTGGAGAGGAGATGGAACACAGACCCCTGCAGAGGGAGGTCTTTTGAAGAAATGAACAACCTATGACAATAGTGGAATTGATGTCCATGTTACAAAAGTCACTGCAGAGGGTTTGGTACCAGGTAAATATACAGATCTCTAGAGCTGTGCAGAAGCTCATGGCGATTCCTAATGAGTCAAGATGAAAGGATCCTATTCAAATCTGGGAGCAGAAAATAGGATTAGACTAAGTGTGCAGACTTCTGTTTAGCAACTAACTGATCCTCATTCATCAGTTTGAATATTTAACAGTTGCATTCCGATCTAAAATTTAAATGTTCTTTCCTGGATTTTGCATATATATGGGCTTTCCTGGTGTCTCAGACTGTAAAGAATCCACCTGCAATGTGGGAGACCTTGGTTTGATCCCTGGGTTGGGAAAATCCCCTGAAGGAGGGTTTGGCAACCGCCTCCAGTATTCTTGCCTAGAGAATCCCCATGGACAGAGGAAGCTGGTGGTCTACAGTCCATTGGTTCGCAAAGAGTCAGACATGACTGAGAGACTAAGTACTGCACAGGTACTGAATATATGTTGAGAAATTACACTTCTCCTAACTGGATCTTAAAATGGCCTCTGAATCTTGTCTGTCTCTATTTTCTCCTTCCTTTGAACCACTGCTATTTATTTTTCCACAGCACAAATCTGATCTTGTCACTTACTTAACTTACAACTAACAATTGCATTTCATATTTGAACTCTAGATGGGCTCTGAAAATCCCTGAAATTCTTATGCCAGATTGTGTGAATGGATGCATTTTTCTGGATCCCTAGCTTTTGGACATGACTGAGAGACTAAGCACAGCACAGCACAGCTTCATAAAAGAGCTTAATAGAGTGAACAAGTCTTATAATCTGTTCCAATTGCATGGCCAAGCTTATCTGTAGCGATGACCACACGACCTATTCCACCCACACTGTATCCTACACATGATATAGACCAGGAGGTTTCAAAATTAAATGTACTTAAGAATCACCAGGCTTGGGGGAGGAAGGGCATGGTGGTGATGAAGATTTTGTTAAAAATGAGAATTCTGTTTCCATACATCTGAAGTAGTATTGAAGTTTCCTCTTTCTGACAAATTCACAAGTGATAATGATGATGTTGGTTCATGGAGTACATGTTAGGGAGGAAAACTGTATAGTTACTCATGCCAGATCCCAGCAAAAACACCACACACACACACACACACATACCTAAGGAATTATTACAAAAAACAAAACTGCTACAAAGCACAAAGTCCATCCACTTCCTTGTAGGTTTATATAGGCTATTTCTTTTTTTCCCTGCAGACTAACAACCTTTCTCTTCCTACCTCTTCTTCACAAGCTGATAGACTCCTGCCCCAACACACTCTGTGCAAGTTCAGACAGATAATCAACACTGAATCTATTAGATTCTACTGGGGCAATGGACTCCTTTTATTTTTATCCCTATTACTTAAACACGTTTATTTAATGAATTTAAGGTGTAATAGCTGCCCATACAGCAGGCCATTATATGGGCAGGCTCCCCCTGGTGGGCTTCCGTCTATGGGGTCACACAGAGTCGGACACGACTGAAGTGATTTAGCAGCAGCAGCAGCAGCTGCCCATAATCTAGCTGGAGAGACAGGATTCATTCTTTGTCTAGCTATAGAAATAATTGGAAACAATACTACAAGAGATCCTCACACTTTCTTCCCAAGATGATAATTTTTTATTAATAAAATAAAGTACATAGAGTGAATGGCTCTGCACCAAAAAGACTAAGCTGAAAACCTGTGTGACTTATGAAGAAAAGTAGTGAGAATCAGCACGGTCCCAACAGAGTCCCTGAGGGGTCAGATGGTAGCAGAGCAGGGACAGAGGTAAGTCCACTTGTGCTCAGCAACAGACCATGGACCAAAGATTAAAGACCATCATAACTGTCCATCATCCATTTTGTATGTTGGGTGGGGAATGATGAATCTGAGAAGACAGCCTGACTGCACTGGAGGTGCAGAGTTGGAGCTGTCGATTAGGAGTATGGATGGGTCTGAAAATGGCGGAGGCCTTGTGCAAAGGTCTAGCCCCTGACTGGGACAGAGTCAGGCACTAAGGCTTCTCAGCGGGAGAAGTGACAGAATAGAAATGAGCCCAAGAAAAGCTAGCACTCACAAAACGAAATTTGAGTATCACAGTATCAGGTCATCAGAGTTCAATATGGCATGATTTGCTCACAAAAATTATTGCTTCAATGTTGATCGTAAAATATTTGAGAAAGAAAACATTTTATGTGACATTTTTATTTGCTTTCATATTATAATGGTAACTGACTTAGCCACAATTATTCAAAATATGTTATTTAGAAAGAAACCAATAAAAATTAGGTCCTTATTAGTCCATTGATATACAGAGCACATTCCAGTTAAAATAAATAAACTAAAAATAAAATAAAATGTATCAGGTAAGGATAGGAATTTCAACACTTATGACATGGAAGCAAGTCTAGATTCAGCACTTTAGAAGTCATACTTAAGAAACAAATTCCGAAAATAAACAGTCACCTAGAAGATGGTAAAAAAATTTCAGGTTAATTTATAATTATTCATTCTCATTCTTGGAATATTTAACACCTTATTGTTGTATAAAGATATCATAGTATGAGATAAATATTCATATGTATGATAAATATATTTATTTATCATCAGTTCAGTTCAGTTCAGTCACTCAGTCGTGTCCGACTCTTTGCGACCCCATGAATCACAGCACGCCAGGCCTCCCTGTCCATCACCAACTCCCGGAGTTCACTCAAACTCCCCTCCATCGAGTCGGTGATGCCATCCAGGCATCTCATTCTCTGTCATCCCTGTCTCCTCCCGCCCCCAATCACTCCCAGCATCAGAGTCTTTTCTAGTGAGTCAACTCGTCGCATGAGGTGGCCAAAGTATTGGAGTTTCAGCTTTAGCATCAGTCCTTCCAATGAACACCCAGGATTGATCTCCTTTAGAATGGACTGGTTGGATCTCCTTGCAGTCCAAGGGACTCTCAAGAGTCTTCTCTAGCACCACAGTTCAAAAGCATCCATTCTTCGGCAATCAGCTTTCTTCACAGTCCAACTCTCACATCCATACATGACCATGGGAAAAACCATAGCCTTGACTAGACGGACCTTTGTTGGCAAAGTAAATATTTTTAAAGTATTTATAAAATAAGTATAATATTTATATTTTATAAATATAAATTTTAATTTTAAATATTTAAACTTAAATTTAAACATTTTAAATATTTAAATTTTATAAAAATAAATATTCATATATGATAATATATGATAAATGACATATACATTTTTCGAGGACAGTTTATATTCCCTATAGTATCCTCATGTTTGTGCCTTAAAAGTTAGTCAAATGAAATTTATTAGTCAAGCTGAAACAAAGAGACAACAGAAAAGTCAGAAAAGGAAAGACAAAACTGAAAAATAGTTGGAGCTTACGTTCAATCACTTATCTATTAGTTTGAACACCTCACCCTCATAAAGAGTCCCAAGCCTCTTTTTGTATGCATCCTGGTTCCTCTCCATTTGGAGCCAGAAAATTATGTAACTGGAAATTAGACATCTAATTTTTGGCTCAAAGTTGCATACATTTTTGTCTGCCATAAGTGCATGCTTAGTCACTTAGTTGTGTCCCACTCTTTGCAACCCCGTGGACTGTAGCCCACCAGGTTCCTCTGTCCATGGGATTCTCCAGGCAAGAATACTAGAGTGGGTTGTCATGCCCTCCTCCAGGGGATCTTCCCAACCCAGGGACAGAACCCGAGTCTCCTGCATTGCAGGTGGATTCTTTACCATCTGAGCCACCAGGGAAGCCCCTTTGCTTGCCATATACAATTATAAATCCTCTCAAAATTAGTTTTATCTGTATTAATGTATAAAATATATGTATTCAAATATGAAATTGTAAACAGACAAGAATAATCATTTTATTCCTTAAATTTTATGACATTTATTCGAATTATTGAAATGGAGATAGTATACAAAGGAAAAAGCAATTTAGCTAAATTTGAATTTCATGTTCAGTAGAAATGCAGGACATAGGTATTCCTATAGTCCAAAGGTATTGAAGAGCCAACTCTGCACATTAAAAACATGTAGGGTTCTTCTCTGGTGGCTTAGTGGTAAAAAACTCATCAGCCAGTGCAGGAGATGTGCGTTCAATCCCTGAGCCTCTGTGCCACAACTATTGAGCCTCTGCTCTAGAGCCCGGGACCCGCAACTACTGAGCCTGCCTGTTGTCACTACTGAAGCCTGAGTGCCCTAAAAAGCCCATGCTCGCAACAAGAGAAGCCACTTCAGTAAGAAGCCTGACCACCGCACCGGAGAGTGCACCCATTCACCGCAAGCAGAGAAAAACCCATGCAGCAATGAAGACCCAGTGCAACAACAGCAACAAAAACTTTAAAAAATTTTATGTAGGAAAACTCTCTCTGCCTTGTCAAGTAGAAGCTGGTAATGTTTATTTCAAATGGTTGACATAACATTCTTCAGTGCATATATATCTGAAGTTATGAATCACATACATGTAGAATTGAATGATGACTGAGGATTGTGGGTTCACTGCTCTTATTTCATAGATGAGGCAACCCAAGTTTCAAAAGACGTCACTAGCTTTTACCACTAGATATTTATGAATATAGTGTAGCAAAGGACTTGGTGCCTGACTTCCTAGTTCCTGGGCCAGGATTTTTTCCTCCTCTGTCTTCTTATGTGAATAAAATGGCTCAGATCCCTGGGATATTGTTTATTGTAGTATTTTTGCCTCAACTTAGACTTGTCTGGCACTCTAAGTTCTTGAATTGCATTGTGCCTTCATTTCTCCATGCTAACTGCTACTGCTACTGCTAAGTCACTTCAGTCGTGTCCGACTCTATGTGACCCCATAGACGTAAGCCCACCAGGCTCCCCTGTCCCTGGGATTCTCCAGGCAAGAACATTGGAGTAGGTTGCCATTTCCTTCTCCAATGTGTGAAAGTGAAAAGTGAAAGTGAAGTCGCTCAGTTGTGTCCGACCCTTAGCGACCCCATGGGCTACAACCTACCAGGCTCCTCCATCCATGGGATTTTCTAGGCAATAGTACTGGAGTGGCTTGCCATTGCCTTCTCTACTGTGTTAGAAATCAAGAATAAACTGAAGGAAGGTTCCCTCTGAACGTACTAAATTAATTCTATAGGCTTTAGAGAAATCATTGCAAGATACATGAAGTTCCATGGTTTATCCTATCTACTGGTAGAGAAATTCAAAGTGCACACTGGATCAATGTATTTTAGGAGATGTAGCACCCAGTGTCCTTTTGAGGTTTGATATCTGGTTCTTTCACAGGTTTCACCACTTCTTCTGGTTTGGGTTTAGCACTGTCATCCTTGGGTCTTTTGGTGAGATCAAAAGCAGCCAACGTTTCTGGTGTCCAGTGCACACTTGGAGGAGGAAATTCGAAAGGTACAGGTTCTACGAGACCATAATTTGCTTTGAGTTCCAGTTGTGGGGCTTCTGTTGGAACTTTTTGAAAGTAAATAAATCCATTTTCTCGCTGACATTTTTCTAGAGTGTCCTTCACAAGATTTCCAAGTTTCCTAAAGAACAAGTGTCCCGAAGGTTTGACTGTTGGTCCAGGTCCTTTGGTTTCTCCATATTCTTTGCATAATGCTTCTGCCTTTGCATAAAATTTTTCTGCTTCTTGGAGCGACCTGATTGCTTCACCACATTTATCACTAGCCAACAAAGTCTGACCATGATAACAATAAGCATAAGCTGTGTAGAAACACATTTTCAAGTGAAGATATTTTCTCCATTTAGCAGAGTATGCAGGCTCCAAACTGGATAAAGCATGATCAGCTTTCTGATAGAAATTGGCTGTTTCATATGCCAGAGCAGCAATTAGTCCAGGAGCATGTTTCAGCTCAATTGCTCGAGCAATTTTTACTTCTTGAGCTTCAGCCTGACACTGGATGATGTAAGCTTCTATGAGTCGTGCCTCTAAATCCTACACGAACATGTGAAGAAGATAAATAATGAGATATATAGATTACCAGGTGTATATACTTGAGGGAAGATATTCAGAAAAATCCCTCAGCATTGTGGGTAATTACAATACGAACTTGGAGTCTGCTAAGCTGCATGTGTATTGTCAACTGTAAGACCGACGGCAGGTTTCCTGTCTGTTTCCTGGTGTACCTATGATCCCTGGCACCACATGAGTTGCTCCATAAATTTGTGCTTTAGGCCAATGAAAAGTAGCTGTTTTTAAAAATATTCAGATGTTTGACCTTAGCACCTCAAGCATCTGTATGATTCCCTGAATATTCTGCTTTGTGTTCATCTATGGAAAAGGTCCTCAAGAATGACTCAACTCTTCCAAGGACACTAAAAATCCATCATAAATTAGTGCCTGGTGCAGTAGTGACAGGTATTCTGTTGACTAAGGGAAGATGCTTGAAGAAAAGTTTAAACCATCGGTCACATGGTTTTCTTTTGATTTAATTAACATATGATTAAGTGCATTTCTACTTGCATCACAAACCTAACCTTGAACAAATTTTCTAAACTCCTGACAAGAAATCTATTCATTAAATTTTTCTATTTAACTTTCAAATCCTAATAATTTTGATAAAGTTAGGCCAGTCATATGTTTTAAATTATTTATGATACATTATGGGGTAACAAAATAATTTTAGTAAGACTAAAATGTATATTTATATAAATTATCATAGTATAAATGATATTTATATATTAAAATAAAGTTATTAACATATTTAAACTAATAATTACCCTCAAATTACCAAATGATCCCTTATGGATGTAATTTTACAAAAGCACTTAAGTGGACCAATTTTGGTATCTCTTCCCAATATTTCTTTGAGGAATTTTAGAACAAAGTTAACATTGTAATTCACATTTGCTCCAATTTATAGATAGAAAATAATCATTTTTAGAAATGTATTAATACAAATTCACCTAACCCAAAATGCAGTGCTCTCTTAGGTTATGACAGATGATATGGAAATTCTTGATCCATCCTCTCCCTCATTAAAATAATCAGAAAGGATTTTGAGAGCTAGTAAAAGAATATGCCACTAATTGCTCCAGAAACTAGTTTTCAGAATAAGACAAATGGAATAGCAATTTCAGAGTCTCATTGTGAATCGGCATTGTTAACCAGTTAGAAGCATACTATATCTAGCACAGGAATTTAGTGACTAATTCAAGGTCTATCATACATGATAGAAGAGATCATTGTTGCCAAACACTTATTATCAATGGAAATGTTTGTGTCATTTCTCTTAGATCTGCAGCCTGTGATGCCTGGAGACTATTGAAGAGAAGGGAGGAGCAATTACAAACTGTTAATTTGTGACACTGTGTTGTTCAGTCACTACTGGATCTTTTATTCCTCTAGTTCTCCTTGGCTGGGTGGGAAGAGGCCAGAATGGCAGGAAATTGGTGTTAAATATAATCTAATGTAACTTCTTCAAGGGCACATAACCCTTCTTACTTAGGCCAGTAACTTGCTAGTTAGGCATGAGTCAGTGACATGAGTTCTGATGAAACACGGTGGAATTTATTGTTTCTTATGGATACTATGTTTTTGTTTTAGATTATGAGGGAAACTTTGTCTTAAGATTTCAATACAGAGTAAGAATTTAAGCAGTTCAAATATACTTGAAACTTTAACAGCAGATTTCAAAACATTAGTAAGAATGTGCTTATTATTTTGGTTTTAAAAAGTGAGCATCAAGTCATTAATTATCTGTTGATTTAATATTGAGACAGTTAACCACAAAGTTTAAAGATTGTGCCCAAGTCACAACTCTGTATTTACTAGTTGGGCGGACATGGACAAGTTTTTTTTAACCAGTTTAAACCATAGCAATCTCAATTTTAAAAAACTGTTATTATAAGTGATCACCTAATACAATTATTTCTGTAAGATGATTACCCGACAATGTCTATTTAAGGCATTAGCACAATAGTTAACACAAAATAGCATCTTGATTTTTATTGACAACATGATGATTAATTTTATTTCATTCATGTTTCTTCCAGACTTGATCTCATATTTTAAAATCTTTATTGGAGTATATTTGATTTGTAATGTTGTGTTAGTTTAAGTTATACAGCAAAGTGATTCAGTTATACATGCTGCTGCTGCTGCTGCTAAGTCACTTCAGTCGTGTCCGACTCTGTGTGACCCCATAGATGGAAGCCCACTAGGCTCCTCTGCCCCTGGGATTCTCCAGGCAAGAACACTGGAGTGGGTTGCCATTTCCTTCTCCAATGAATGAAGGTGAAAAGTGAAAGTGAAGTCACTCAGTCGTGTCCGACCAGTAGCGACCCCACAGACTGCAGCCTACCAGGCTCCTCCATCCATGGGATTCTCCAGGCAAGAGTACTGGAGTGGCTTGCCATTGCCTTCTCCGTCAGTTATACATATACATATATTAGTTCTTTTTTAGGTTCCTTTCTCATATAGCTTGTCACAGAATACTGAGTAGAGTTCTATGTCCTGTATACAGTAGATCTCTGTCGATTATCATGTATAGGAGTGTGCTTATGTTAATCCCAAACTCCTGATTCGTCCCTTCCCCCTACATTTCCTTTTTGGTAACCATAAATTTGTTTTCTTTGTCTGTGAGTCTGTTTCTGTTTTGTAAATAAGATCATTTGTATCATTTTTTAAAATTAGATGCCACATATGAGTGTTATCATATAAGTTATTATTATTATTACTACTGTTACCATGGTTTGAAAGTTATAGGAAAAGGATTCTAGATTTAAAAAAACAAAACAAAACTACAGTACATATCAATGAAGCTTCAAGTTACTAGGTGAAAGTTCAGTTGATTTAATCATAAAATATCTTCTGATTTATTACCCCTTTCCACTTCAGTGATAGGTTTCACACATTAACCTCAACTATTGCAATAGTTATTTATTGGTCCATTAGTTTCACTGATAATCAGCTTAGTCTCTACAAAAGTATCAGAATGATATTTTTAAAGAAGAATAGCAGTCTAGGCATGATTTTGTAAACTCATTTTGCCCTGCTCTTATCTGCTATATAAAACTATAAGCCCTGGAAAAATGCCAAAGGAAGCCAAAAGAAAAAAAAAAAAAAATTGGAAAGAAGGAAGCAAAGTGGCTAGGAGCTCCAGGACTAGAGAATCAGCACAGTGACAGGGCAACTAACTAGCATCCATCAGAGAGAGAGAAAGGACGTTAGGGATCTGAGGGGAAATAACAAAAGATCCATCGTTTGTGTTATAGGAATCCTAAAAGGAAACAAGGAAGAGAGACTTAAAGAGCACCCAAAAATAATGGTTGAAAATTTCCTAAATTTGAGGTTCGACGCATGATACAGGATGCTTGGGGCTGGTGCACGGGGATGACCTGGAGGGAGGATATGGGGAAGAGGGAGGTGGGAGCGGGGTTCAAGAGAGGGAACACATGTACACCCGGGGCGGATTCATGTCAATATGTATGGCAAAACCAACCAATATATTAATGTAAGGTAATTTGCCTCCAATAAAATAAATTTTAAAAAAATAAATAAAAATAATTAAAAAAAAAAGATATAAACCTACAGGGGCTTCCCTGGTAGCTTAGTCAGTAAAGAATCTGCCAGCAATGCAGGAGACCCCAGTTCATTTCCTGGGGTGGGAAGACTCCCTGGAGAAGGGATAGGCTACCCACTCCAGTATCCTTGAATTTCCCTGGTGGCTCAGATGGTAAAGGATCCACCTGCAATGCAGAAGACCTGAGTTCAATCCCTGGGTTGGGAAGATCCTCTGCAGGAGGGCTTGGCAACCCACCCCAGTATTCTTGCCTGGAGAATCCCTGTGGACAGAGGAGCCTGGTGGGCTAGTCCATGGGGTTGCAAAGAGTCGGACATGACTAAGTAACTAATCACAGCAGAGCGCATAAACCTAGAACCTTCAAGAAGCTGAATGAACCCTAAGTAGAATTCGTGTCTATGTCTCAATTTATTTTTCTGCATGTAGAGGTTCACCTGTTCTAGTACCATTGTTTAAAAACAACAACAAAAGGAAAACAAAAAACAAAACAGACTTAGAAAATGAACTTACAGTTACCAGGGAGAAAGGTGGGGTGAAGGGATAGTTAGGAAGTTTGGGATCAACATATACACACTGCTATATTTTAAATGAATAACCAACAAGGACCTCCTGTATAGCACAGGGAAGTCTACTCAATGTTATGTGACAGCCTAGATGGGAAGGGAGTTTGGGGGAGAATGGATGCATGTACATCTGTGGCTCAGTCCCTTTGCTGTCCACCTGAAACTATCACAGTATTGTTAATTGGCTATGTTGCAATATAAAATAAAAACTTTAAAAAAAGAAAACACCATCCTTTCTCCATTAGATTACCTTTGCTTCTTTGTGAAAGATTGGTTAGCTATATTGGTATGGGTTGATTTGTAAGTTCTCCATTCTGCTCCATGGATGTGCTTGGCTGTTTTGATGTCTTGATAACTGCAACTTATCTAGTAAGTCTTGAGATCTGGTAGCATTAGCCCTCTGACTTTATTCTCCTCCTTTACTACTGTGTTGGTTATTCCAGGTCTTTTAATTTCCTTATCACCTTTATATATCAATTTGTCAATATACACAAAATAATATAATCTGTTTATTGTATTTTGGCATACTTTTATCCCATGGGTTTTGTTTTACTTTAAAAAATATCTTCACATTAAAACTATGGGAATGCAAAGATCCAAATGATTTTCCCCAAGGTAGTTCAGTTCAGTTCAGTCGCTCAGTCATGTCCGACTCTTTGGGACCCCATGGACTGCAGCACACTAGGCTTCCCTGTCCATCACCAACTCCTGGAGCTTGCTCAAACTCATGTCCATCGCGTCGGTGATGCCATTGAACCATCTCATCCTCTGTCATCCCCTGGGTAGGATTAATCTTAATTTTTAGCAATTCAATTTTTGCATTAAGGGCAAAATTTTTTTGAGTATGTGGTAACTACACTGCATAATAATTTATTTTCTGTTACTACCAAGTCTAAAGTAAAGTTCTGGGTGCTTCTGTTTGCTTGCTTCAGTGACCAGCGTTAGTCACTTCAGTCATGTCCAAGTCTTTGCAGCCCTCTGGACTGTAGCCCCCCAGGCTCCTCTGTCCAGGAGATTCTCCAGGCAAGAATACTGGAGCGGGTTGCCATTTCCTTCTCCAGCTTTAGTAACCAAGGCCCACATAATTAGGAAGATGGAATTACAAACAAATAAAACTTCTGAAAAGTCAAACTTGTTGAATTTTTACTTCTCTTTCATGTCAAATATAGCACTTTAGAATGAGCCTGAGTCAGAATAATTTTTCAAATCCTTAAATTTTTCATGAAATCAGCTATTCTCTGGAATGGGTACCTTGAGAACTATTTTTCTTTCTTTATGGTTAGGCACTGCACTGTATTATAACAGTGTTGGTATCTGTCCTGGCTATTCTTTTCCTATAGGGCGTATGATTGACATTTTTTTCTCTACTCTTAATTCACTAGAGCCTGCTTGGTTCTTTTACTTTTTTTGTGGTTCATATACAAAGGGTATTAACATTATACAGCTAAACATTTCAATAAAAGTAAGATGAAGCCCCAGGAAACCTGAGCTTATGCTCAAGAGACAGGAGATTAATCTTTTTTTTTTTTTAATCTTCTGATAGGACAGAGAGAAAATGTAAAAGTAGTGTTTTTAATTAATTTTTATTGAAGTGTAGTTGCTTTACAGTATTGTGTTGGTTTCTGCTTACAGCAAAGTGAATTGGCTATATGTATGCATATATGCTTCTTTTTTGGATTTCCTCCCCATTTAGGTCACCACAGAGAAGAGTAGGATTTCTCAGTAGTTAGCAGTTTTTGATTAGCCTTTCTGATGGACAAGCCGCACCAGATGGCACACTGGACTCCCCGGCAGCACAGCAGCCCCTGGGCAGCCCGCAGAGCTACCCTTCCACTGGCCAAGGTGTACCGCTTCCATACCCCTCATGCCCACCTGGTCAGTCCCAGTCTGGATGGTTCCCACCTTTCTTTCCTTTAATTTTGCTTCAGCCCCTGAGCAGTACTAGATCAAGTGCAGAAGTGACTGGCCAAGCTTCAGCTGGATCCCTTCCAGACCTGTGAAATCACTTGGCAGATCACTGTGCTAGTTCTTCAGTGATGACAAGACAGGAATTGCCTGACCTTCCTCTTCTCAAAGCTTCCATCCCACTCCTCATTTCAACCCTCCATCTCAGCTAAAATCCATCTAGAGTGAGCTCTCATATCTCTCTGCCTACATGTATATTCATCTTTTCCCTCTGGACAGAGAAAGATTCCACTTTTTGCTGAAAGTGACTTTACACACAGTAAACGCTGTTCTGTTTCTCTCTCACTTCTTAAATAATCTGCATCATTACCATTCTTTCTATTTTCATTAGTCAAGTTCTACGTGCGGGCATCTCCTCTAGCTTGATAAAAACAATGGAAACTCTCTCTTAACACAGCTGCCCTGTCTAGATACCCATCTTATTTCACTGTAAAATGTCTTAAATGTCTAGACAGGATAGTTTGCTGGATCTAAGCTAATGATCCCAAGTTTGACAAACAAGCGTAAAAACGTGTGTCTCCAATGTTCTTATCTCCAAGTCATCATATGTTCAAATATAAAAGGAAGATGCCAGCATCTTGCTCTATCTACCTTTTTAAAAAATTTATTTAAGTATAGTTGATTTACAATGTTGTATTAGTTTTGTGTGTAGAGCAAACCATATCAGTTATACATATAGATACATCCACTCTTTTTAAGATTCTTTTCCCATATAGGCCATGACAGAGTATTGAGTAGAGTTCCCTGTGCTATACAGCATGTCTTTATTAGTTATCTATGTTATATGTAGTAATGTATACATGTAAATCCCAATCTCCCAAGTCGTTCCTTCCCCTTCTTCTCCTCCCTGGTAAACATAAGTTTGTTTTCTACATCTGTGACTCAATTTCTGTTTCACAGATAAGCTCAGTTGTACCATTTATTTTAGATTCCACGTATAAGTGACATCATAAAATATTTGTCTTTTTCAGTCTGACTGACTTCACTCAGTATGACAGTCTCTAGGTTCATCCATGTTGCTGTAAATTGCATTATTTTGTTCTTTTTTATAGCTGAGTAATATGTATATATGTACCATATCTTTTTTATCCATTCCTATGTCAGTGAACAGCTATGTTTCTTGCATGTCTTGGATGTTGTAAACAGTGCTGCAATGAACATTGGAGTGCATATATCTTTTCGCATTATCATTTTCTGTGGATATTTTCCCAAGAGTAGAATTGTTGCATCATATGGTAGCTCTATTTTTAGTTTTTGTAAGGAATTTCCATACTGTTTTTCATAGTGGCTACACCAATTTACATTCCCACCAACCGTGGAGGAAGGTTCCCTTTTCTCCACACCCTCTCTAGAATTTATTGTTTGTAGATTTTTGATGATGGCCATTCTGACCGTGTAAGGTGATGTCTCATTGTAGTGCTGACTTTCATTTCTCTAATATTAGTGATGTTGAGCATCTTCTCATATGCGTTTTGGCCATCTGTGTTCTATCTACCTTTTAAAACAATCTTTAAGCTTAGGCCATATTCATTTCTTTTCAACTACTAGATCATTTGAGAATATGAGCCCAAATCTATTCTTCCTTCTTTTTTTCTTCTTGGCCTTTCTTCTTCTTCTCAATCTCCCCTGTTCATAATGGATGTTTTATGGTGCTAGCTCATCCTTTAATTGACATTCAGATGCTTTAAAAGTTTTGCTTAAGTGGAGAGTGAGGCTGCTGATCAGGAGAAAACAACTTTCACAAAAGCAAGAGGCCTGAAACCTACTCTCGCCAAATGGAATGATGGATTCATTTTCTCCTGGATGGAAGAAAGGACTCCTGCTCACATATGAGTAAACTACAAAACAAATCATTGCCAAGCGACTGAATCATGATGTCACAGTGAACCACTAAAACCACATATTCAACTTAATTTGCCAACAGGCTGTTGTTGTTCAGTCACTCAGTCATGCCTGACTCTTCATGACCCCATGGACTGCAGCACTCTAGGCTCCCCTGTCCATCACCAACTCCTGGAGCTTGCTCAAACTCATGTCCACCAGGTTGGTGATGCCAATCAACCATCTCATCCTCTGCTATCCCCTTCTCCTTCTGCCTTCAAACTTTCCCAGCTTCAGGGTCTTTTCCAATGAGTCAGTTCTTCCCATTAGGTGGCCAGCGTATTGGGGTTTCAGCCTCAGCTTCAGTCCTTCCAATGAATACTCAGGACTGATTTCCTTTAGGATGCATTTGTTGGATCTCCTTGCAGTCCAAGGGACTCTCAAGAGTCTTCTCCAACACCACAGTTCAAAAGCATCAATTCTTTGTCACTCAACTTTCTTTATAGTCCAGCTATCACATCCATACATGACTGCTGAAAAAACCAAAGCTTTTGCTAGATGGACCTTTCTTGGCAAAGTAATGTCTCTGCTTTTTAATATGCTGTCTAGGTTGATCATACCTTTTCTTCCAAGGAGTAAGCATCTTTTTATTTCATGGCTGCAGTCACTATCTGCAATGATTTTGGAGCCCCCCAAAATAAAGTCTGTCACTGTTTCCATTGTTTCCCCATCTATTTGCATTGAAGTGATGGGACAAGATGCCATCATCTTCGTTTTTTGAATGCTGAGTTTTAAGCCAACTCTTTAACTCTCCTCTTTCACTTTCATCAAGAGGCTCTTTAGTTCCTCTTCGCTCTCTGCCATAAAGTGGTGTCATCTGCATATCTGAGGTTACTGATATTTCTCCCAGCAATCTTGATTCCAACTTGTTCTTTATCCAGCCCAGCATTTCACATGATGTACTCTGTATATATATTAAATAAGCAGGATGACAATGTACAGCCTTGACATACTCCTTTCCCAATTTGAAACCAGTCCATTGTTCTATGTTCAGTTCTAACTGTTGCTTCTTGATATGCACACAGATTTCTCAGGAGGTATTCCCATCTCTTTCAGAATTTTCCACAGTTTGTTGTGATCCACACAGTCAAAGACTTTAGCGTAATCAAGCAAAAGTAGATGTTTCTCAGAAATTCTCTCACTTTTTCTATGATCCGACAGATGTTGGCAATTTCATCTCTGGTTCCTCTGCCTTTTCTAAATCCTGTTTGAACATCTGGGAGCTCTTAGGTCATATACTGTTGAAGCCCAGCTTGGAAAATTTTGAGCATTACTTTGCTAGCATGTGAAATGAGTATAATTGTTCAGTAGTTTGAGCATTCTCTGGCATTGCCTTTCTTGGCAATGAATGAAATGCCTTTCTTGGACTGGAATGAAAACTAACCTTTTCCAGTGCTGTGGCCACTGCTTTGTTTTCCAAATTTGCTGGCATATTGAATGTAGCACTTTCATAGCATCATCTTTTAGGATTTGAAATAGCTTAGCTGGAATTTCATCACCTCTATTAGCTTTTTTTGGTACTGCTAAGGCCCAGTTGACTTCATACTCCAAGATGTCTGGCTCCAGGTGAGTGATCACACCATTGTGGTTTTCTGGGTCGTTAAGATCTTTTTTATGTGTAGTTCTTCTGTGTATTCTTCCCACCTCTTCTTAATATCTCTGCTTCTGTTAGGTCCATGCCATTTCTGTTCTTTATAGTGCCCATCTTTGCATGAAATGACACCTTTATCATAAAATTGAAATTCAACAAATATCATAATGTTGTTTGATTACCCTTTTGCTCATCATTTGCTGACTGTGTCTCTAACAGAAGATTAGACATAATTTGTGAATACTCAGTATACATGTGACAAAGACAAAGAATACACCAAAGAAGATGAAGAAGTGATACTGATTGGTGCCAGTGCCATGGAAGTTTATTATCAAAATCAATAAGTCAATATTCTTTATCCTTAGAGAATGTGGATTGTATTCAGATTCACTTGAGGTGCAACAAATAATATATCTTCCAAAGTGGGAAACTTACGCCAATTAAACTGACAAAAGACTTCTAAAACTTCTCTGGGAAAATTGCCACGCGATGCAAATATTACTGCTAGAAAATTTAGTGAACTGTGTAGGCAATGCAAACTGAGGAGCCTGTTGATACTTGTTTCATTCTTAGTTGCAAAACCAAAAATAAAATATTCAAAAGAAACATATAGCAAAGGAAGTAAATTCTAATGCTTCATAGTCAGTGTCTAGCATGCAGTGAACCCTAAAGACCCTGGTAACTGGATAATTTGGGATGGATTGCTTTCCTGCTCTGCCAACATGGGCCCTGTTCGTGTAGTTGTTCATAATTATAGGGGATTTTTTTTCTCAATTTATCGTTTAAAATACCTACTATATGCCAGACATTGAACCACATCCTTAATATAGTCAAACAAGACAGGATCTGGTGCTCTTGCAGATTTACAATGGAGAAGAATATGAGACGACTATTCTTTAGCTTCAGAATTAAGCACCAGCACATAAACACCAATTTTTTTTAAAGTATCTATTTTTTCAAATTATCCATGTCATCATTTGCCTCCATTGGTGCAGAAAATTGAGCAGAGAGAGTAAGGAAGAGAAAATCAATTAGGTGTAAAGCTAAATAGTGTTAGATAAACAGTAAATGCATTAAAATATTTATTTATCAATTTATTCATTATTTAAAATATATCTTTCCAGTAAATCCAAAGTCATGTACTTTAAACAGCAGGATTACCTCACCTGTCCATCAAATGCTCTCAACTCAGTGAGAAAATACCCCAAGGGTCTGTTTATGTCCGCCAGTCAACTCATCAAATGGGGAATATTTGTGGGGTGCATGCAGTGCAGATCAAAGTTTGACACTGTAGGTTTTCCTTGGTACCACTGGAAGTATTTGAATTTTCCAAAGTGAAAGTAACCAGGAAAATAACTTTTCCTTTTGGGAAACATCAGTCATAATGAAACAAAATTAGCCTAAGAGCTAGAAAGGCCACACTTTATCATAATTTCAATGTTAAAAGTAAAACCATAGTCCCTTTAGCATTAACTTATTATGCTATATGACCCACGCCTAGCAGTCTCTAAGTTGCCAACAAAACATTTTACATATTCCAGGCTTTTACTGAAAGCTTGGTAATCACTGATGCCAGATCCATCTTACCTTGAAAAAGTTAATTATGAAATTAAAGTTTAAGCTGCTAAGCCTGTCTGCAGAGTCATGTGATGACACAATGTCAGGAACATGTAACTGAGCTTTGGTACTTATGACTCATGTTAGCGGCCCATAATGAATCAGGTAGGCAGAGCTACTTCGAAATCATTTAGTTGAAAGTGTTTTTTTTTTTTTTCTTTCATTACTGAATGTTCCTGAAGAAAATACATCTCATATGTATTGTACATAGCTCATATTAGAAGGCTGACTTTTAAAATGTATATCCCTAAGAGGAACCTTCTAGTAATCAATGATTAATTGGACTTGAAGGATCATATTTAAAAATTTTTAAATACATACAAGAATTGAAAGGAATAATATTAGTCCCAGAAAGTACACTTGGCTTATAAGAAGATGTAAAGGTTAATTTGAGTTAGAATATAAAATATAAGATATCTTATTCTGAAAGAAAAGGTCAGTGGATCGTTACAAGGACTTATAATGGTAAATAATTCTTGGCTGTGCTACTTCTTTCAAACCAGGGGTCCCCAGTCCCCAGTCGAGAGACAAGTACCAATTCATGGCCAGTTAGGAGCCAGGCCAGGTAGCAGGAGGTGAGCAGCAGGTGAGTGGGCTGACTTTCCTCTGTCCTTACAGCCACTTCCCATCACGCACTCCAGCCATCACTGCCTCTCTTCACCCCCAGTGGGACCATCTAGTGGCAGAAAAGCAAGCTCAGGGCTCTCACTGATTCTGCGTTATGGTGAGTTGTGTAATTATTTCATTATATATCACTATGTAATAATAGTAGAAATAAAGTGCACAATAAAGGTACTTAAATCATCCCCAAACCACTCCCACCCCCGCCAAAGTATATGGAAAATTGTCTTCCATGAAACCAGACCCTGTTGCCCGGGTGACTGCTGTGTCAAGCACTCCATTTATCTCGCATACAGAGATAAATCCTCTCCAACTATTAACTTCGCAGCCTGATTTACCAATAGATTTATTTGTTCATGAAGAAACCATCATGAAGATGAAAACTGTCTTTAAGTTATTAGAATTCTGCTATCCACCCTGGTCTTTCTGTAGGGTTAAAGGATGAGCTGGTAAAGTCTGTCTTTGTCAAAATGAGGTTAATGATATGGAGCCGCCTTATAAGAGTGCTTGAGGATTAGCTAAATACTTGTGTTAAGTGCACCTAATGTTTCAAATAAAAGCGGCTGGACTTTCATATACTTTAGAAACCACTGGAAAAGTAAGTTCTAAATATATATATATGTATGGAAGCTCTTCCCTTAGGGCCTTTCTGCTGCTTCCTTCACATCACCGATACTGCTGAGACTGGCTCTTGTTTCTCTGTTAACTATCAAAAGTCTTAAGACTAAGTCATTGCGAGTGGCCCTGGGCTCAAGTTAGATACAGCTGGCCCACTGTATCCCCACATTCCCAACCAGCAGATACAACCAAGCACAGATGGTGCAGAAGCTGTGCTTCTGGAGGGCTGACAATGGGCTAGAGTATTCTGAGATTTAGGTATCTGGGGCAGGTCCTGGAACCGACCACCCGCAGATACTAAAGGCTGTTTAATAAGAGGGTAGAAAAGGCCTGCTGCTGGAAATACCTTTATGGTACCAGGAAGGCTAGCATTCAGATCATCTGTCTGGGTCAAGCACTTTCCAGCTGACTTGAAACACGGGGCATGCGGGTTGGGATGGTGAGGAGGAGAGGCCTGGGGAGGGGTGCTCCTTAGACACACTTAGACCACAGCCTTGAAAGAAGAGTCATCTCTGGGTGAACATGACGGAAAAGTACAGCTGGATGGTCTGGTACATTGAACTGTACTTCAGGAAGACAGGGCTACTACAGGCAGGTAAAGGCTGCCCACAGGCCAGCAGGGGGTAACCTGGGGGCTATGGGGAGCAGACAGAGCCAACTCTTCAGAGAAAATGAATTCTTTAAGAAGTTGCCAGGAATTATGGGAAAATTTCCATTCACATATCTGTGTCAATTCTCACTTTCTAAAGGGTACAGATTTCATCTGGATGCAACCCCTTAATTAGAATGAGTGCAATTAAATTCTGCCGAAGACTGGGAGACTGCTGAACAGGAATGGTGTGACGACTTGAGTAGCACATGTGCCACTGTCCCTTGAGTTCTTTTAAGCTTTTAATACTGTCTTGGGACTTCCCTGTTGGCCCAGTGATTAAGAATCTGCCTTCCAATTCAGGGGACATGGTTCAGTTCCCGACCAGGAAGCCAAGACCCCACACGCCCAGGGCATGCCTTGGGGCAACTCAGCCTAAGAACCACAACTAGAGAGAAGCCCGCTTGCAGCTTGAAGGTCCCTTGTGCTGCAACTGACACCCAAGGCAGCCAAGTAAATAATAAGTAAATAAATATTAAAGGGTAAAATTGTCTTCAGTTTTGAACAAACTCCATATGTAAGTATTAACATAATGCTGATTTGCTCTACATTACTATTTTACAAGTTAGATGTAATGTTTCTGAAGTATAGTGAAGTTAAAGAAGAAAACAGGTCAGCGTATGAATCAGGGCCAAACAAACACAGAAGTAAGATGACCTGATAGTGACCTGATACTGTAGTCACATAGACCAGAACTCAATCCTAATTCTACTCCTTAGTAGCTTTTGTCATATTGGGCAAGTTGCTTAGCCCAGGTGATTCTAGATTTCCTCATCTATAAAACGGATAAAATAAAATCTATCCTCTGGGTTAACAATGTATATGAATTGCCCAGAAAAGCCCTTAGTAAAATAGTAACTAATTAAGCAATGGTTATTATTTTTGTTGCTATTAAACTGCTATTATAGACAATAAAGGCAACAGGTGTTCAAAGAAGCTATAGGATTCTGTGAACAAGAGGATTCTGGGACATTTCATGAAGAAGCAGAGCCTTTGCTGATATTTACATGCTGAGCAGATTCTCTGTAGGCAGAAAGGATTCTGTCAATGGCAGGAGGCTTCAATCCCTTACAGGGAGGTTGGTGTAAGTGCATTGTGCAAACAGAAATATCTCTGACGTGATTTAGAAAGAGAGTGAGTATGCTGATCTAATAAGGACTCCAGTTCAGAGAGACGTGGGGAGCAAAGGAAGAAAAGTTAAACTGGGACCTAATTATGGGTGAGCTTGACTATCTGTCAGCCCATGGGCTTCTTCTGTGGATAACTGACAATAGGCTGGGTTAGACTCATGAACTGGTGCTGAACAGAAGAAAGATGTGTGGTCATAATCTGTAGGGCCCTCCTCACAGCTGACCTTTTAAAGCGGTTATCACAGACCCAGCCTACATCATTAGTCAGAGGTTCTCTGGAGCAAGAAGACTGAGGCTTCCGTTCAATTCCTCAGCAAGCAGACCACAGCTGAAACAGGGGCAAAACAGATACCAAAAGATAAACACAGGAAGTAAGAAACTAGAAACCTCTGTCGTTAAACAACAGAATAGTCTGGGTATCATCAAACAAAAAGTTTACAGACTTTTTTTTGATATCTGAGTGAGGGTTTTTTCCCTCTTCTTATGACCATATAGCAAAACACAAGGGAGTCCAGCTTGCAGAATGACGAAGGTCCCAAAATAAAAAGGGAACCATTTAAAGTAGTTTTACACAAAATAACTTATATTCACTATATCTAATAGTATAGTATATCATAGTACTTCCGGTCTGTATTTATTCTTCAAATGATTATTTACAGGAAAAAAAATCCAGTTGGAGGTTTTGGTCACTCTGATACAGGCCAGGCATTCCTATGTTTGATAGCGAGAAAAGGGAATTTTCTGGCTTGCAGTGTGAAGCACAGCTCTCTGAGTCTGTCAGTAAACTGTCTCTTACAGGAATGCAAGTCTTTAGAAATGTAAATCTTTCTGATCTATGGAATGTGACAAGCTCACTGTCCAACTAGGGATGGGTTTTACATTAAAAAAAAATTCTATATGTTTAGCTTGGGGAAAAATTACACTCAGGAAGACTCTATTAAAAAATGTTCAAGTAATTAACAGGCTGTCATGTGAAAAAGGATAAACGTATTCCTTGTAGCATCAGTGTGGAACTGGTTCTGTGGATTAAATAAAAATAGAAGTCAGTTTTAGCTTTACATAAGAAATATTTTGTAGACTTGGCTGAAGATGGAAATATTCAGCGTGGATGATCAATTGTTTGTGAGGCAAGAAGCTAGCAATTAACTCAGGGACTTTCTTTCAGTCTTCACGTTAGCATCACCTGACAGCTTTTTAAAACTACACGGACACCAGAACCTCAGGGCAGGTGAATTCACCAGAACCTCTGATAGTTAAGTCTACAGGCCTTGATATTTGTAGGAAGCAGCAAGCCACTCCAGTACTATTGCCTAGAAAATCCCATGGATGGAGGAGCCTGGTAGGCTGCAGTCCGTGGGGTCGCTAAGGGTCGGACATGACTGAGTGACTTCACTTTCACTTTTCACTTTCACACATTGGAGAAGGAAATGGCAACCCACTCCAGTGTTGCCTGAAGAATCCCAGGGACAGGGGAGCCTGGTGGGCTTCCGTCTATGGGGTCACACAGAGTCGGACACGACTGAAGTGACTTAGCAGCAGCAGCAAGGTTGGGAGTCGCTGTATTAGCTAAGGTAAGTCCGCATGGCCCCCATGCACCCACCCTGCCTGTGACATTAATTAAGAGAGCACCACAAAGAATCCTTGCCAGCGTGGCAACACCCGTCAGGGGCCAGTGTGTAGAATGTACTGAGGATGATCCGGTTTAGAAGCAAGCAGGCAAAGGAAGGGGCTGCTGGGAATCCAGTCAGCAGATCATGAAGTCTTCTACAATGAATGCTTTTATAATCAGAAAAGCTTTTTGTAAAAGGGCTTTTATCATCAGAAAAGGAAGTTATTTTGAATTAGCAAAAATAATATTCTTTAATATTATGAAGATCATATATTATCTATTATAAAGATTATTATAAGTATTATAAATGATTGAAATTTGAAAGAGTTTTCCAGCTTCATCGTCAGGTCCTCCTGTGCCCCAACCCCTACCCCCAACATATGCATTTACACTTATGTTCTGGCTACAGTCCATTTTCTCAAGATTCCAGGAACATGTTAAATAGTGCCCCACCTACATGATTTTCAGTCATTGAGATCAGTCTCCTGCAATAACTTTCTTCTCTGCCCAGCAAAAGCACACTTATCTCCAAATCTTGTTCCATTATCACCTCCTCAAAAATTTCCTAGAATTCCTCCCAATTAAGTATTTCCCCTATTCTGTTTAGTAGTATTCTATTCCCCATTCTATTTAATACTGAGCAATGGCAAGCCACTCCAGTACTCTTGCCTAGAAAATCCCATGGACGGAGGAGCCTGGTAGGCTGCAGTCCGTGGGGTTGCTATGGGTCGGACACGACTGAGCGACTTCACTTTCACTTTTCACTTTCACACATTGGAGAAGGAAATGGCAACCCACTCCAGTGTTCTCGCCTGGAGAATCCCAGGGGCGGGGGAGCCTGGTGGGCTTCCGTCTATGGGGTCACACAGAGTCGGACACGACTGAAGTGACTTAGCAGCAGCAGCAGCAGTAGTATTCTGAGTAGGGTTCCGGAACTGTATTTATCACATTATAGTTTAGTTAATTTTTTTTTTTTTTTGGATGGTTGTTTCCCTAGATTTTTCTGTTAGCTCCTCCGAACAGCAAGGAGGAAACAGAAATTAAAAAAAAAAAAAAAAAAATCAAGTTTCCTTCAGGAAACTATAGTGTCTCTGATGGAATCACAGAGGATATTTTAAGTTTGAAGCATATGGGTAAGGACCATACCCATGATTTAGAGTAATGGACAGATCTTTGTAATTGAAATAAAATCCAGAGAAATACTGTGACTAAGATAACATCATGGGGTGGGAAGCTTGCCCTCTCATTGAGATAAAAGAAAAAAGGCCTGGTTTTATTGAAGCTTCACTCTGAGAGTTCCTTTCTTTTGTATCTGGCATTCATCAGCCATAGTCACAGACCCTTCCCCCTCCACGGGGTAAAGTTTAAAGGAACTGAATGGTTGACATTCCAAGTGAAAGGTCTGCGTTGGGTCCAGAGAATAGCACTGTGCGTGGAGGCCACAAAGGTCATTTATGTGGGAGGAGAGGAAATGTCACTACAAAAAGTCTTCCCTAAAGATCTGAAAAGGGACATTCAGACAAACTACTACTCCAAGTATCATGCATGCGCGTGTGTGCTCAGTCACTTCCCACTCTGCAGCCCTCTGCACCATAGCTCCCCAGGCTCCTCTGTCCATGGGTTTCTCCAGGCAAGAGGACTGGAGTGGGTTGCCACGCCCTCCTCCAGGGCATCTTCCTGACCCACCCATCAAACCTGTGTCTCCTGCATCTCCTACACTGCAAGCAGTTTCTTTACCACTGAGCCACCTGGGAAGCCCTCCAAGTATCATAACAAATGCTTTTAGTGGAAGGAGAATGACTTATGACTGACCACCACTTAATGGTGGACTCTCCAGGGAGCACAGTAAGGGTTTTGACGTTGAAATAAAGGATGGTTTAACACAGCTTTCTGGACTCCATCTGAGTGTTTGAGCACCTGTGCATCTTTGGATTGTTTTGTTTTTTAACCAATGCACTACAGATCTGGTCATTATATATTAAGGAAACATATAAGGGCATGATTATTCTTTTCAGCAGATAGTGATTATCTAGAGCTTTTCAACTTAAGATCATCTCACAAAAATAGCAGAGGCAAAATTGAGTAGTAGTGATATCACTAAGATATTAATACAGTTTGGGTAATAATTTTCAACTATTAATAGCTTCTAACTAAAGATTTGCTATTTATTTCTCATTAAATGTACCATATTAAATGCAGTTATATTCAGATAAAGCATGTATGATTTCTGGTCAGAAGGGCAATGTAATATGATGCAATATGAAAGAAAGGTCCTAGATTTTAGCCTAAATTTCAAGCTTTTATTCTAATTAGCTGTGTGATCTTTGGCAAGGTATTTAATATTTCTTGAGATTTTTTTCCCCTCATGTATAAAAGGTAATATCTTTTTGCTCATTTTGCCAATAATTTAAGCAAAAGTGTTTTGTTGACTATAGAGAGTTCTAGAAATTTAAGTTATTATTATTATTATCATATCAAATGATATAAACTGTATATAAAAATATAGACTATTTTTCATATATATTTTACTTATTCCAGAAAGATTTTCTATTTTCACCTGAAAGATAAAAAAGGTCTTCTGATAAACCTAGAGGGGGTTAGTGCTCAGAGATGGTTTCACTGGTTGTTTAACCAGTTCACTTAGTAAACATAGATGCTTACTTCATATACTGATTAGATAATCCTCTGAAAATGTGGGTCTAATATCACTGACCTTGGAACTCAGGATTTGTTCTCTTTCTGGATACACAAGATTGAATAACCCTTTGGAAAAACAAGATTTATTTCCATCTATTCCCCTATATGTCTTTTGAAAATAAAAGAGTGTTAGTCGATCAGTCATGTCTGATTCTTTGTGACCCTATGGTCAGTAGCTCACCAGCCTCCTCTGTCCATAGAATTCTCCAGGCAAGAATACTGGAGTGGGTAGCCAATCCCTTCTCCAGGGGATCTTCCTGACCCAGGGGTTGAATCTGGGTCTCCTGCATTGCAGGCAGATTCTTTACCATCTAAGCCACCCTGGAAGCCCCATACACTACTACAAAATTATACTGCTTGTTGTTCATAAACCAGTTCCTAGGTATTCTTAAATGTACTTCATTCCCTAATATCCTCTCTATTTCTGCCTGTCAAAAAGCTATAAGTTTAATCATAATGTTCTTATGGTATTAAAAGTTTGAAAGCAGAACGGGTGTCAGTCAAAGAGAATATCAATTATAGTGGGCTATTTTGTCTCCACTTCTTCCTTGATAATGGAGTCCCCAGTTTTTCATTGGGTCTCAGTTACCTGACTGAAGGCTACTTTCCTCAGATTCTCTTGTAAGTAAACATGGACAAGTAACTAATTTCTACCCTTTGGACAGAAATGAGAATGACATGTGCAACTAGTGAAAAAGTTCTTCCCGTCTGCTTAACTTCGCTCCATCCTCCTGAAACTTGACAAACAGATGAGGTCTGGGCTTCTATACTATGTGGCATAATGCCAGTCCAGAACTTCTTTCACTGATACATGGAAAAAAAATTCTGCTGTCTTTAATCCACTCTGTTTTCTCTCATTTGCAGCCAAGTCTAAAACTAAAAAATACAGCTTTTTATTTTGGAGAGCTGGATAAAAAAAATCTATTCAGACATTTGCTGCTGCTGCTGCTGCTAAGTCACTTCAGTCGTGTCCGACTCTGTGTGACCCCATAGAGGGCAGCCCACCAGGCTCTCCCGTCCCTGGGATTCTCCAGGCAAGAACACTGGAGTGGGTTGCCATTTCCTTCTCCAATGTGTGAAAATGAAAAGTGAAAGTGAAGTCGCTCAGTCGTGTCTGACCCTTAGCCACCCCACGGACTGCAGCCTACCAGGCTCCTCCATCCATGGGATTTTCCAGGCAAGAGTACTGAAGTCGCTTGCCATTGCCTTCTCCGATTCAGACATTTAAATGGTGCAAAAGAACAGAAAATTGATCACAATATATTGAATGATAAAGTCAGATTAAAAAATAGCATCTACAGTATGGTCTGAAAGTAAACAATATGTTAACTATTTACAAAATTATACGGAGGGGATAAAATATTGTGAGCAATAATTTAATCCTCCACGATTACAAAATTACTCTGCTTGACTAGCTTACAGGTGGTTTAATTTCCTTCTACTTGAAATGCATTTTTTCTAATTTATATGAAATAATAGTTTCAATATAAAATAAATTTACTAAACTTATTTTAAAAGATGATGTCCATGCTTTAAGGGCTCATCTTAAAGCCACTCTTTCTTTGAAGGCTTCTTGGTGAACCCAATAAGTTTTAGTAAATACTTCACTTCTCTGAACTAGAAACCAATTAATTATGTCTTTATATGGACTTTCTCCTGTATCTTTTTTAATTATCATTGTCTGTGCTTATTTCCCATTAGACTGCAGAATAGAGATTATTTCTTGTTCAGAAATGCATCTACTTAGCTCAAGTTTTGCACATCGAAGGTGTTCAAGAAATATTTATCAAATGAGTTGGTGAACTACAAAGGAATAAAAGATATGCATGTATGCTGAGTCGCTAAGTCAATCCAACTCTTTGTGACTCTGTGAACTGTAGCCCATAGAGCTCCTCTGTCCATGGAATTTTCCAGGCAAGAATACTGGAGCAGGTTGCCATTTCCTACCCCAGGGGATCTTCCCGACCCAGGGATCAAACCCACATCTCCTGTGTCTTCTGCGTTAGCAGGTGAATTCTTTAAACTGAGCCACCTGGGAAGCGTAAAAGATATAGGACACCATTTATAGGAAAATATTAACAAATATTCATAAAAAAAGATGTTGGCAGACCACATGCAAAATATTGGAAACAAACAAACAAAACAAATAGTATTCATTAGGACAGGCATTCTTGAGAAATGCCGTTTACCTGGATTACACACTCTGATGACCTGAATCTTGACTCTTGTAGGCAGATAGAGTACAACCATTTTTAGTAGCCAATTCGTTAACTTAGAACCTCACAAACATAACAAAATGACTCAGTGAAAATGGCTGAGAAGAATGTGAGTTTCCTTTTGGGACCACCCAAGAATGCCCAAGAATAACTTGGAGAGAATTAAAAGGTGGAACTGAGACCCTGCTCTCACCTAGGTGTGGGGTTCACTACTTTAAATGTAACATTAAGGTGCCCTTGTTCATTTCCACTGGCTGGTAAGGAGAAACTTGCATACATGCAGTAAATTCTACTGAATGAAGGAGGCTTATCTTATCAATCTCTAGTGTGTCCTTACAGAAGACGGTAAGAAAAGTCTCACCTAAAATAATAGTCACATGCAACACAATTCCATCTTCCAAATGTCTCATATAATTCTTGTTCCATGAACAGTCTGTTCTATGAACACTCAGGCTATTCAAGGTACACTGGTTCTTTCTTTTTAAACCTTTATGCCTACCTTTTAAAATAGATTTATTCAAAGTATCAGTGCTGGGAATTCCCTTGTAGCCCAGTGGCTCAGACTCTGTGCTCTCAGTGCTAGGAGCATGGGTTCAATCCCTAGTCAGGGAACTAGATCTCATATGCCACAATGAAAGGTCCCACATGCTGCAACCAACACCCGGCACAGTCAAATATATAAATAACTTTTGACATTGAGTATTAGTGCTCGTTCCCAGGCTTCTTCAGAAGTCTTTCTGTCTCTGCTAAGTGACATGACACATGCTCTGTGTTCCTATGGCTGCCAGAGCTCTCCGTGTCTCTGACGCTGTGTGTTCCTGTGGGTGTCAGAGCTCTCCGTGTCTCTGAAAAGAGGGTTCGGGAGTTGTACCCTACAATGTAGGATAAGGGGGATAAGGTACAGAAGAGAGCTTAATCCCCCTGTGGCTGGGTGACTCACTTCCTGTTGGAGGTGTAATGAAGCAACCTTCCCATGGTAGACACCCACACCGTGTCCTCCGTCTGCCTCTTGGATGTAGAAGAACCTTAGCCCAAGAATAAACTTCATTTGAGAAGTGAGAAAATGCAGAAACAAAGGAAAGCCGTCAAACAAAGCTGAATAATAACAGCTTAGTCATTAAGCAAACTCAAGGACTTCAGTTCCTCTTCAAGGACTATAGAGAGTAGACGCGTGCTTGCTAAGTCGCTTCAGTCGTGTCTGGCTCTTTTTCACCCTATGGACTGAAGCCTGCCAGGCTCCTCTGTCCGTGGGATTCTCCAGGCAAGAATACTGGATTGGGTTGCCATGCCCTCCTCCAGGGGATCTTCCCCACCCAGGGATCAAACCCACATCTCTTATGTCTCCAGCATTGGCAGGCAGGTTCTTTACCAAAACTAGCACTGCCTGGGAAGTCCATTATAGACAATATTCTGAGCCACATCCTTTGAACTCAGACATACTGAGCCCCAAAATTATAGATACTGAAGCCCCCACCAGAGGTAAGTTAACTACATGATGACCAAACTCCCATAACAAGAATTTCAAGAACTGGCCTCAAAGAAATGCGAACAAACCAACCCTAGAACTGAAGATTAACTGTATGGACTTAAACCAATAAAGATGATGCTGGTCAGACCACCAATGACCCATTTCAAGATGACTCAGAGTTGACTGTGCTGTTTCTGCATCTGGCCCCCTCCCTCTACTGATACATCCCTGAAACTCCCCTTTAAAAGTTCTTGCCCCCTTGACTGGCAGAGGGCAGTTTGTTTTCTGGGACATGAGTTCACCTTCTCCCCAGAATTGCTGACTTCCTTAATAAAACTACTTTTCCTTTTCCCCAACACTTATCTCTTAGTCTTGGTCAAGAGCTCTTGAGCAATGAGCTGTCCAGTTTGAGATCAGTAACAGAAGTGATAGCTAAAACCAGGTGTGTCACTAAGCAAAACCAGGGTGCTACAGACACTGTATAACAGGGGTCCCCAGTCCCTGGGCTGCAGAGCAGTATTGGTTCACGGCCTGTCAGAAACCAGACCGCACAGCAGGAGGTGAGAGGAGGGCAAATGAGGGACACTTCATCTGCTGCTCCCCAACCGCCCCCCACCTGCTCGCATTACCACCTGAACCAACGCCCTCCACTCTGTCTGTGGAAAAATTGTCTTCCATGGAACTGGTCCCTGGTGTCAAAAAGCCTGGGGACCACTGATGTACAAGACTATTAGCATGTGGTGATTTATTAAATATTTAACACAGCAAGCTCACGTGAAGAAGCATTGAAAAATAAGCGTGGCATTACTTTTCACTGCTCTGAGCCCTGCAGGAAGGAATCATAGGTATTCTCTACCTTCTCAAGAGGGCAAGCTGTTCTTCTCTGTAAAGTAGATACTCCTTCACAAGAAGACGTCAGGAAAAATAATTTTAAAAAATGCTTTTGTGTTTTATGAAGAAATTGCAAATAGAGATAGAAACCCTGGTGGCAACTCTTTATGACTTTTGGAGCAAGGAGGTATCCCAGGAAGAGAAAGTTACGGCAGCTTTGCATTCAGAGTTGAGGTGTGGATGTGGGGAACGGCATAAAACAGGAGATACCCATCCAGCAACAGAAAAGTTTCAGGACTGAAATTTTGGGAGCAATACAAGGGCCTGAGAAAGCTTATTTGAAGTTTCTCTCTTAGGAAACCAGTGCTCAAAAACAAGCACATCTTCCTGGGTACCTGTGAGCACCAGGTATGTGGTGAGGAGCAGGGAATGGGGCGCTAAGTAAGCAGCACAGCCTGGATGCCCAATCGAGGGACCCCCAGGACAGAACCCGGAGAGAGTGACACGTGGAGTGGTCCAGCTGGAGGGTTCCACTGGTTTGGGCAGGAAGCTGAGGAAGACCCCCTCACCGGTGACACTTCAGCACCAGTGCTCACCAAGATATCTGCTCCCATTTGGAACTAAGGTTGCTATGGAAAGTGTGGAATTTTTTTCTAAACCAAATAAGCACATGAGCCTGCATGTTTATATAAACTTAGGGGTGGAAAAGCAGCTCCTGGAAAAAAGGTTGATGGAGGTAATAGCTGTGGCTGCACTAAACTCGATTCAGTAATCCAATCCACTCTCATTGTTATTATTATTAAGAGCATTTAACATGAGATATGCCTTCTTAAATTTTTTGGGTCCAATACAGTGTTAATAACTATAGACAATAAAGCAAAAGATAACAGGATCAGTGTTTATGAAATAGCCAAAAGTCTCTTTAAGTACAATATTTAAAAGGATCTTCAATGACTGTATATAATCCATGCATCGTCTATTTTGAGAGCGCTCCCCAATTTTAGCAAAGCTAACATGACTGATAACACAGACATTAAAAGCTCCTTTCTCTTTATGATACACCTGGAACTGTTAGACAGATGAGTAACCTGTATGCAGAATGTTAAAGGAGAAGGCAATGGCAACCCACTCCAGTACTCTTGCCTGGAAAATCCCATGGACAGGGGTGCCTGGTAGGCTGCAGTCCATGGGGTCGCAAAGAGTTGGACACAACTGAGCAACTTCACTTTCACTTTTCACTTTCATGCCTTGGAGAAGGAAATGGCAACCCACTCCAGTGTTCTTGCCTGGAGAATCTCAGGGATGAGGTAGCCTGGTGGGCTGCCGTCTATGGGGTTGCACAGAGTCGGACACGACTGAAGTGACTTAGAATGTTAAAAACAGGCTAGACTTCTTGAGCATTTTCTATATGGTTTAGGACTTGGGATAGTATTGATTCTATTAGTAACACATAGTATATTGCACTCATATAGAATATTTTAATCTATTGATTATGTATCTATTGCCTAGTGGTGTCAAATAGAGATTAAAACATGGTAAGTAGATAGAAAGGACAGCAAGTATAGTTCTCAGAGTGCCCCACCAGTGGGTGATTTATGACTTTCTCTAATTTAGTTAATTCTTTCTGCCTTGTTTCTCCCTTGTAAAGTTGAGATAATACTACTTGTTAATGTTTATAGACTATGCTTTGGGATACTATGCTTTGGGGAAGGGAACAGCTACCCACTCCAGTATTCTGGCCTAGAGAATTCCATGGGCAGAGGATCCTAGCAGGCTATAGTCCATGGGGTCACAAAGAATCTGATATGACTGAATGACTTTAACTCACTTGGAATACTCAGATGAATGATGTTATTAGCTACATATATTACACATAATTTAATTAACGACCACTTCACTTCTTGGGTTCAGTCACTCAGTCATGTCCTACTCTTTGGGACCCCATGGACTTCAGACGCCAGGTTTCCCTGTCCATCGCCAACTCCCCGAGCTTGCTCAAATTCATGTCCGTTGAGTCAGTGATGCCATCCAACCATCTCATCCTCTATCATCCCCTTCTCCTTCTGTCTTCAATTTTTCCCATGATCAGGGTCTTTTCCAATGAGTCAGCTCTTTGCATAGGTGGCCAAAGTATTGGAGTTTTAGCTTTAGCATCAGTCCTTCTAATGAATATTCAGAGTTGATTTCCTTTAGCATTGACTCTTTGCTGTCCCAGGGACTCTCAAGAGTCTTCTCCAACACCACAGTTCAAAAGCATCAATTCTTTGGCATTCAGCTTTCTTTATGGTCCAACACTGACATCCTTACATGACTGCTGGAAAAATCATAGCTTTGACTAGATGGACCTTGCTGCTAAGTCACTTCAGTCGTGTCCGACTCTGTGTGACCCCATAGACGGCAGCCCATCAGGCTCCCCCGTCCCTGGGATTCTCCAGGCAAGAACACTGGAGTGAGTTGCCATTTCCTTCTCCAATGTGTGAAAGTGAAAAGGGAAAGTGAAGTCGCTCAGTCATGTCTGACTCGTAGCGACCGCATGGACTGCAGCCTACCAGGCTCCTCCGTCCATGGGATTTTCCAGGCAAGAGTACTGGAGTGGCTTGCCATTGCCTTCTCCGAGATGGACCTTAGTTGCCAAATTAATGTCTTTGCTTTTTAATATGCTGTCTAGGTTGGTCATAGCTTTTCTTCCAAGGAGCAAGCATCTTTTAATTTCATGGCTGCAATCACCATCTGCAGTGACTTTGGAGCCCAAGAAAATAAAGTCTGTCACTGTTTCCATTGTTTCTCCATCTATTTGCCATGAAGTGATGGAACCAGGTGCCATGGTCTTCATTTTTTGAATGTTGAGTTTTAAGCCTCTTTCACTTTCATCAAGAGGCTCGTTAGTTCTTCTTCACTTTCTGCTATGAGTGGTGTCATCTGCATATCTGAAGTTATTGATATTGCCTGCAATCTCGACTCTAACTTGTGCTTCATCCAGCCTGGCATTTTGCATCTAATTTAAATACTTTGCATATAAGTCAGATAAGCAGGGTGACAATATGCAGCCTTGATGTACTCCTTTCCTGATTTGGAAGCAGTCTGTTGTTCCATGTCCATTTCTAACAGTTGCTTCTTGACCTGCACACAGATTACTCAGGAGGCAGGTCAGGTGGTCTGGTATTTCCATCTCTTTCAGAATTTTCCACAGTTTGCTTTGATCCACACAATCAAAGGTTGTGGTGTAGTCAATAAAGCAGAAGCAGATGTTGTTCTGGAACTCTCTTGCTTTTTCTGTAATCCAAAAGATATTGGCAATTTGATCTCTGGTTCCTCTGCCTTTTCTAAGTTCAGCTTGAACATCTGAAATTTCTTGATTCATGTACTGTTGAAGCCTGACTTGGAGGATTTTGAGCACTACTTTGTTAGCATGTGAGATGAGTGCAATTGTGTCATAGTTTGAATATTCTCTGGCATTGCCTTTCTTTGAGATTGGAATGAAAACTAACTTTTCCGGTCCTGTGGCCACTGCTGAGTTTTCCAAATATGCTGGCATATTGAGTGCAACACTTTCACAGCATCATCATTTAGGTTTTGAAATAGCTCAACTGTAATCCATCACCTCCACTAGCTTTGTTCATGGTGATACTTCCTAAGGCCCACTTGACTTCACACTCCAGGATGTCTGACTCTAGGTGAGTGATCACACCATTGTGCTTATCTTGGTTGTGAAGATCTTTTTTGTACAATTCTTCTGTGTATTTCTTCTGCTTCTATTTCTTTGTGAATGTGGAACCTAAGATTGATGAGGGTAAGGGATGTGCTGAAAATAGTATTGTAAGTTAGGGATAGTGCCAGAAATATAGACTAATGATTGTAAAACTAACTAGTATAAATATGAATAGACTCAAATTCAAATCAATAAATTCCCAACTATTTGTTTTATGTAGAGCTTAATGACAGGTTTGGTAAATTTTCAAAAGAAAGCTGCTTACTTACTAAATAAGAGTATTATAAAATTTTTTTTACCCTAAAGTTCTTGCATTTGGTATACACTATCATAGTTTTGCCAAAATCTGTGAAAATTCTATGGATAGAATGAGACAATAATTGGAGAATAAAGTTTCAATGGAAATGCTATAGGTGGTAATTTGAGATGTGAGTAAAATGTCTAACTCTATTTCCTTCAGTGAAAGATATTACGAGTCTTACAAATCCTGAATTAAACATTTATCTCCACTATTGTCATCTCCTGAAGCTTCTCAAAGTCCAACAGTTTTTCTCAAGTTTTATTCTGCACACATTCTGCAGCATCTCTTTCAGGTGTTACAGTAATTTTTCCATTGCTGTCGTAACAAATTACCACAAGCTCTGTGGTTTAAGACAACACAGCTTAACCATTTATGGTTCTAGAGCTCAGGAATCCAACACGGGTCTCTGGCCAAATATCAAGGTGTCTGCAGGACTGTGTTTGCTCGAGATTCTAGGGGGATAATCTTGTTTGCTTGCCTTTCCAGCTTCTAGAAGCTTCCTCTTCATACTGTTGTTGTCTCCCTGCTTCTCCCTCTTTTGACTCCTCCTTACATCAATCACAACATTTCTGATTACTTCCCCCCCACCACACACACACAAAATAACACAAGATAAGATTATCAACCTTGATCCCATCTTCCACCTTAATACTTTTCTGTCATGTAAGGTAACATATTTCCAGGTTTGGGGGATTTAAGTATGGACATCTTAGGAAGGTCATTAATCTGCCTACCACAGATGTTAAGAATTAAAGATCCTCAAATGAGTGGTAGATATAGGAATAGTTGTAATAAGTAGCCATATTAATCTCAAAAGTTCAGTCCTCTTTTCATTATGCCTAAATGTCAAAGCTATGGTTTTTCCAGTGGTCATGTATGGATGTGAGAGTTGGACTACAAAGAAAGCTGAGCACAGAATTGATGCTTTTGAACTGTGGTGTTGGAGAAGACTTTTGAGAGTCCCTTGGACTGCAAGGAAATCCAACCAGTCCATCCTAAAGGAATCAGTCCTGAATATTCATTGGAAGGACTGATGCTGAAGCGGAAACTCCAATACTTTGGCCACCTGACATGAAGAGCTGACTCATTTGAAAAGACCCTGATGCTGGGAAAGATTGAGGGCAGGAGGAGAAGGGGACAACAGAGGATGAGATGGTTGGATGGCATCACTTACTCAATGGACATGAGTTTGGGTGGACTCTGGGAGTTGGTGATGGACAGGGAGGCCTGGCATGCTGCAGTTCATGGGGTTGCAAAGAGTCAGACATGACTGAGTGACTGGACTAAACTGAACTAAATGTCATACTAATTACTTAGACAACTTTTTTTAAACTCAAACTTTTGTACCTTATACTTTTTCTGATCATTAATGAAGATGAAATTACCCCTGGCTGATAATTATTTGAAAACATACAATAAATTGAATCATATATGACCAGTAACAACACCAGCCAGTCAACAGAAGCACACAGAACTTGTAAATCTGCATTGTAATACGAGTAGACAGACAAGGAGAAATGTATTTGGGCGTTTTAAAATAGAAAACACAGGTTTATAATGATGGTGAATAGTTCCTTTCTCGTAATTTATATTGGAAATATATATATATTTACACATATTTATATGTATATATATACACATATTTTATGCTTCTTGAGAATTTTGTTCTTTTTGTTTTTTTCCCCTAATCAATACATCTTTGCATTAAAACTGGAGAGGAACTTTGTGACAGGCAATTACAAAATCATTTTTAATTTTAAATGTAATCTGTGTTATGTGGTTATCCAAAATATGTTGATTTAAATAAATACATTTCTGAAGAAGTTTGCCAACCTCTCTTTTTGAAATATGAGTTCTTTCTTCATTATTTGTTGAGGACACTGCTCTTTCCCACTAACTCAGCAGCATCATTTGCACATTAATTTCCAATCAAGATATTAAATTCTGCTATTCTCCTTTTGAAGTAATATTTTCACTGTTGCCTGCTTGCAGTCCTAATCAATCAGTACCAACATTACTATAGGAACATATCCTAAGGATTGCTGTTTGTCGTTTGCAGTCAGTAAGTCTTCTCTGACTGTTTGCGACCCCATGGACTGTCGCCCACTAGGTTCTTCTGTCCATGGATATTCCAGGTAAGAATACTGGAGTGAGTTGCCATTTCCTTCTCCAGGGGATCTTTGCAACTCAGAGACTGAACCTGCATCTTCTGCATTGGCAGGTGGATTCTTTACCACTGAGCCACCTGGGAAACCCATCTTAAGAATTAGTCCACACTGATTTTTTTTTAATTAAGAAAAAGAAAATCAGCTCACATTTACTTTACAAAAGCTTCAAAATGTAAAGCTTATTTAGTTCCCACCTGAATCCTGTGAGTTGAGTACTATTTTAATCTCATTTCCCAAGTGAGAAAACTGAGATGTGGGGGAATTAAATAATTTGCTCAAAGTTGGGTAGATAGGAGTAGTAAAGCCAAATTTCAAAATCAGATAGTCCGGGCTGGGTTTCCACCCACCTGCTCAGCACTCTGCCTGGAGTGTTTTATGGGAAGCACATGAGTTCCCTTTGTGCTTGGGGGGCTGTGTGACCCACCAAACCTAACGCTATCACTCTGACAGATTCCACTGGGAACTGGAGGGCAAATTTGATAGACAAGGAACCACTGGGTGTGAGGGCCTCCGTTCCCAAAGGGGAAAGAGAAGGAACAAGTCTTACCAGCCCCAGACAGAAACTAGAAGAGTCCTGTTTCCCTACTCCTGCCTCGTCAGCCTTGCCTCCTCCTAGCTTCACAAAGCTGCTGGTGCCCTGACAACAGCTCTTACATCACAATCTCCTTCCCAAGATCCTAACGTACCTTTGTAACACTTACGGGAGCAAGCCCCAATGGCTCTGTCTGGCTCAGGAGATCTGCTTCATCGTGTCTGTCTGATCTTCTACTTCTTCCAAATGTAGATTTCCCAGTTCCAAAATCTACTCATGCTTCACTCCTCTTTTTCTCTAACAAGTTATAGCCAATCCCACTGACTTCAGCTTCAAAACATACTCCAAATCCAAGGATTTCTCAACACCTTTCCAGCCACCACCCTAGACCGCATAACCCTCATGCCTTGTTTGGACCATTGACATAGCTGCCTAACTGGTCCTGCTGCTTTCACCCTCACCTTTCTACAGAATCCTCCAGACAACGGCAGTCCTAACCTTTCATAGAGATTACTCCTCTGCTAAAATCCCCTAGTATCCACCTATACCACATGGATAAAAACCAGGAGGCTTTACCAGAATGTGCAGAGCTTAACATAATTGGGCCCCAGAAATCTCTGACTTAATTGCTTTCCACTCTTACATGTAATCAATTTGTACCAACCACTTGGGACGTAGTATTTTTAGTAGATGTGCCTATAGAGTAATTTCAAAAATTTTAGTGTTTCCCTGGGACATTAAGATAAAATAAGATGGAACCCTTGGATTTTATATAAAAATATTGATTGAAATTCCTGGGGGTAAGAATCATTATTCTAGTTGAAGTTGCAGTCTTTGAAGAAATGCAGCTTTTTTTATACACGTCTTTATTTGGAAAAGTTAAGAATTAAAGGTCATCATTAAGTTCTCTTACAGCTTTAAAAAATTCATTTTAACTAGATATAATGTACCACTAATAAAACAGTGACACCAGAGTTGTTACTAAATTGACATTTTCTAAAGACAAAGAATCTTTAAAGATAAAAATCTGACCCTGGCTTATCTTTTAGCTTGATTATCCAATTTTAATTTTTTGTAATACCGAGCAAAAAATGAACCTGCAAAGTAGCTCCTCCTTTTCCTTTTTTTGAAGTAAAATCACCCCTACAACTAAGAAAAGAAGATTTTTCTTTATGTTCTATCTAAGTATACATTTCAGGAAAGTCTCCATAATGTGGTTTTTATGAATATTTAAAAAATAAACTCCATTTTAAAGATAAACTTGTATAAAACTGAATAAATAAATGTCTTCTGATAAACTCTTCTTATTTAAGGTTGACCTGGTTCTTGCAACCAGGACTCAATAGAAAATGAAACTACAAAAGTGTTAAATAACATAATGAGATAATTATTATTTTTTAAATTATGGTACAACATACACAACAAAATTTTACCATTATAGCTGTTTTTAAGTGTACAGTTTAGTGGAATTAAGTGTTTTCATATCATGTGTCATGAACTCAATGCCACTATCCATTTCTGTAATATAGTTTTGTCATTGCAAGCTGAAACTCTGTGTCCACTAAACATTAACTCCCCATTTCCCTCTCCCCAGCTCCTGGTAACCACTTTTCTACTTCCTATATCTATGAATTTGGCTATTGTAGGTACCACCAACAAACAGAATCATGTATTTGTCCTTTTTGTGCTTGTTTTATTTAACTTAACGTAGTGTTTTCAAGTTTCATCCTTGCTGTAACAGGCATCAGAGTTTCCTTCAGTTTTCATGCTGAATAATATCCCATTGTGTGTGTGTGCCACATTGATTTTATCCATTCATCTGTTGAAAAGCATGTGAGCTTTGTCCACTTTCTGGCTATTGTGATTAAGACTGCTTTCAGCCCGTTTGTGTGCTCACCCACTAGTGGATTGCTAGGTCTTCTTCTCTGTTTAATTCTTTGAGGAGCTGCCATACTGCTTTCTACAGCAGACACACCACCTTATATCCCATTCTCTGTTTAATTCTTTGAGGATCTGCCATTCTGCTTTCTACGGCGGACGCACCATCTTATATCCCATCAGCTATGCACTGTAGTTGATGTTTCTTCATATCCTAACATTTGTTGTTTTCTTTTGTTAAAAAATAATCCTCTTATTTGATGTGGGGATAATTCTTTTTTAATCTCAGAATAAGGAAGACTTTGGGCTTCCCAGGTGCCTCGATGGTAAAGAACCTGCCTGCCAATGCAAGAGACATAACAGACAAGGGTTTGATCCCTGGGTCAGGAAGATAACCTGCAGAAGAAAATGGCAAACTGCTCCAGTATTTTTGCCTGGAGAATTCAATGAACAGAGGAGCCAGGCAGGTTACAGTCCATGGGTGGCAAAAGAGTCTAAAAAACTAAAAGAAGACTTTTCCAAATATAATAGAAAACCAAAACAGAGAGAGAGAAGCCATGAAATATTATGTTGATGAATTTGATTACTCAAAAGCAAAAATGTTTACGGTTTCTGCAAGGCTGAAATCACCTTAAGAAAAATCAGTATAAAGACAAACTAGAAAATAATTGTAACTTTCAGACCGGGTTAATTTCCCTAGCTTAGAAAAAAGCTCCTTCAAATAGTTAAGGAAATAATCACAAACTAATGAGAAATGGGCAAAAGATATAATTAAAAATTATCAGAATAAGAAAACATAAATAGATCATGAGTATATGAAAAGATGAGTCTTAGGTCGTCCATCTTCAGAGTGATATCTACTGCTTAGGCCAAAATAAAGATTCAGTAGCAAGGACTCGATGAGTACATTTCATATATTTCATTAACAATCCAAAATCTCTCAGAAGTAGAGCACAGTCCACATATAACTCAGACAAAAGGGAAAATCGTTCTTATTTTGAATTCAGCTAACATTATTAATTTCTTTAGGACAAATCAGGTTAAGACATTATAGTATAAGCCAAGTTATTGAGTTGCATTGTTAAGTCAGTTCAGTAGAGCAGGAATTTACAGAGAAGTGAAGAAAAGTGAAAGTGTTAGTCACTCAGTCATGCCTGATGCTTTGCAACCCCATGGACTGGAGCCCACCACACTCCTCTGTCCATGGGATTTTCCAGACAAGGATACTGGAGTGGTTTGCCATTTCCTTCTCCAGGGGATCTGCTCAACCCAGGGGTCAAATCCGTGTCTCTTGTGTCTCCTGCATTAGCAGGCAGATTCTTTACGACAGAGCTACCAGAGAAGGTTACTCCAAAAAGGATATAGGGAAATTTTTAAACCAAATATTTATTTCTGAGGAGAAACCTTGGAGAGGAACTTCCAACACCCTCATCATCAGAGTTTGAAATAGCTAATCACATTATTCATACACATGAAAATCTCTAGAAGTCTTCACTCACTATGAAAAATGTGGTTTCAGTGAGTCCTGTAACTATTTAAGTGTAATTCTAAGTGTCAGACTTTACTTTTTTGGACTCCAAAACCACTGTAGATGCTGATTGCAGCCAGGAAATTAAAAGACGCTTACTCCTTGGAAGGAAAGTTATGACCAACCTAGATAGCATATTAAAAAGCAGAGACATTACTTTGCCAACCTAGGTCTGTCTAGTCAAGGCTATGGTTTTTCCAGTGGAAATGTATGGATGTGAGAGTTGGACGGTGAAGAAAGCTGATCGCCGAAGAATTGATGCTTTTGAACTGTGGTGCTGGAGAAGACTCTCGAGAGTCCCTTGGACTGCAAGGAGATCCAACCAGTCCATTCTAGAGGAGATCAATCCTGGGTGTTCATTGGAAGGACTGATGCTAAAGCTGAAACTCCAATACTTTGGCCACCTCATGCGACAAGTTGACTCACTGGAAAAGAGTCTGATGCTGGGAGGGCTTGGGGGTGGGAGGAGACAGGGACGACAGAGAATGAGATGGCTGGATGGCATCACCGACTCGATGGACATGAGTTTGAGTGAACTCCGGGAGTTGGTGATGGACAGGGAGGCCTGGTGTGCTGAGATTCATGGGGTCTTGGAGAGTCGGACATGACTGAGAGACTGAACTGAACTGAACTGAACTGAAGATGCCTCATTAATTCTCAGAATGATTCTTCCTTGAGCAAAATTCCTTGGTTAGGAAAATAAATTTTATGAACATTTTATATGGGAGGTATTTAATTGTCTTGTTTCACAACAGGGGATCAGAAAGATCAAGAGCATTTATGTAAGAGCCCTTCTCATTTCCCCCATGAAGCTGTCAGGGAGAAAGTGTTCCTCTCCTTTTCTAAGATCTTTTGGCTGGTAAAAGATTTAAACTGACATGAGACAGATTAGCAGCAGAAAATCAAATAAAAGTTTAATAACAAATATACATAGGAGAGACTCAGGAAAACTGAGTAACTCTCCAAAATGAACCAAAGCCTTCACCTTAAAATACCATTTTCAGATAAAGATGAAAAGAAGATGTTGCAGGTAATGGTTGGGATTTCAAAGAGGAGGAAGACAATCCATATAGAGATAGAAAAGCTACTGTTTGCTGGGCTAGGCAGAGGTGCTTGGATGCAAAGTGGACTCAGACCTCTAGGTTCTGCCAAGTTCTCCCCACCATACCCAGCTCATATCATTCCAGATATCTCTAGTAATAGCTCTGTTCTGGGGATGTTACCAAATCCAAGCTCTGTCTTCTCGTTGTGTGATAGACCAATAATCAGAGACAAGGTGTTGAGGTAAAGATCGTGCAGTGCTGTGTGCTAAGTCACGTCAGTTGTGTCTGACTCTGCGGGACCCCATGGACTGTAGCCTGTGAGGCTCTTCTGTCCATGGGATTCTCCAGGCAAGAATGTTGGAGTGGGTTGCTGTGCCCTCCTCCAGGCGATCTTCCCCACCCAGGGATCAAACCCATGTCTCATGTCTCCTGCATTGGCAGACAGGTTGTTTACCACTGGCACCATCTGGGAAATTCAAGGTAAGGAATAGTGACTTTATTTGGAAAGCTGACAGACAGAGAAGATGGTTGACTATAGTCCTAGAATACCATCTTATCAGGGTCTGGATGCCAGTTTCTTTTATAGCAGAAGAAGGGAAAGTAAGAAAGTAAGTTAAAAAGACGTTACTCTTGCAAAATATCTCCTGGCTTGGCCAGCATCAGGGAGGGGATGTATTAATTTCTTCTTTTCTGTAGCCACTCACAGATGGGCCGGGTCAGAATGTCTCCCTTAGGCTGGACTTAGGCACTCCAGTTTAACATTCAGGCGGAGGGGGCAAGGTTTGCCATGGGGAATCTGAGGTTTCCCCAAGGCGATCCACTGTATATGCTTTCATCTATAGACAGCATCCTTGTAGTGACTATAACAGCAAAAGCAACAAAGAGCAAAGGGTAAAGTAAAAGAAACAGATCCAATAAGAAGTCAGGATTTGCTCTTTCCTGGTGTAGAAACATGCCCTTTATCTAAATCCTGCTAGGCAGTGGAGGGGGCAATAATGAGAAAAACTCCCTGAGTCATGTTCTTAAAAACAGCCTACGCTAATACTCATGCCAAAGAGACACATTTTGGGGTGACAATCTTTCCTCCCTTATAAAACCGCTATTAAATGAGTAATTACTATTCATATAAAGGGAAAGCTAAAGTTAATGAACTCAAAAAGTTCTTTTCTACACTAGATGTTAGCTTTTTCTCTGACTCCCATTAACAAATGTAATTGGCTTCCTTGGTGGCTCAGATGGCAAAGAATCTGCCTGTGATGTGGGAGACCCAGGTTCAATTCCTGGTTTGGGAAGATCCCCTGGAAAAGGGATAGGCTACCCACTCCAGTATTCTTTCCTGGAGAATCCCATGGACAGAGGAGCCTGGTGAGCTACAGTCCATGGGATCACAACGAGTCGGACATGACTGAGCAACTGACGCTCCCTATTAGATATTGAATGCCTTCTCTGTGTGCCAAATGCTACTCTTGATGTTTGTAGGTGGAATCATGAACACATGTGACGAAATCCCCACACTTGGAAGACTCCATGGTAATAGGAAGAAACCACAAAAAAGGTAAAAACAAACAAAGATGTAATAGAGTAAGTGTTGCAGGAAGGAGTAGGCCTTCCAGGGCATGAGGGTGGGCTCTTGTCTAACTCTTGGAAATGAATTGTCTGAGGAGACACGTGTACCAACAAAGCAAGAGATTTATTGGGAAGGGACACCGGGTAGATAGCAGCAGGAAAAGGGAACCCAGGAGGACTGCTCTGGGGTGCCCTCAGCCTGCAGCAACTTGAAGCAGGGTTTCCATCCCTGGTCAGCAATTGAGGTAGGGTTGCTACAGTGAGAACCGAATTGTAGCCACTATATCAGTGGTCAGTGACAAAGCCCTGGCTCTTCAGCTTTGCAGAAAAGTATTTCCACAAGAGAGGAATAAAACCAGTAGTATTTATTAGGGGAAAAAGGGTACAATACGTGTGGATAGATACACAGGTGTCCTCAGAAAGAGTAGTGCCCTTGTGGTAGTTTAAATCACTTTTATGGGGCATTTCTTTTGGGTTTCCTTTGGCCAATCATTTTGATTTGCTGATGCTGAGTCCTTATTTGATATATCTCAGGATCCTCCCATGTGTGTGCATGCATCTCTCAGACAAGATGGATTCTAGCAAGGAAGACTATGGGTAGACTTGGCATCACTCCCTGTTTGACCTCCAAGGAGCTTTCTAGTCAGGAAGGTCTCCTTGACTTCAAGAATAAGAAATACGTGTATTACTCAGCCATTAAAAAGAATACATTTGAATCAGTTCTAATGAGGTGGATGAAACTGGAGCCTATTATACAGAGTGAAGTAAGCCAGAAAGAAAAACACCAATACAGTATTCTAACGCATATATATGGAATTTAGAAAGATGGTAATGATAACCCTGTATGCGAGACAGCAAAAGAGACACAGATGTATAGAACAGTCTTTTGGACTCTGTGGGAGAGGGTGAGGGTGGGATGATTTGGGAGAATGGCATTGAAACATGTATATTATCATATGTGAAACGAATCGCCAGTACAGGTTCGATGCATGATACAGGATGCTCTGCTCGGGGCTGGTGCACTGGGATGACCCAGAGGGATGGGAGGGGGAGGGAGGTGGGAGGGGGGTTCAAGATGGGGAACACATGTACACCTGCGGCAGATTCATGTCAATGTATGGCAAAACCAATACAATAATGTAAAGTAATTAGCCTCCAATTAAAATTAAAATAAAAAAAAAAAGCAGAGACATCACTTTGGTGAAAAAAAAAAAAAAGAAATAGGTGGCCTTTTATCTCTTATCTGGGCAGGGCCCAGCCACCTCTCTCAATTGTCCTTCTATTAATACTTTGGAGTTTCTGACTCATGGTCCTCGCTGCTAGCATGAGCATCTCTCAGCCAAGATGGATTCCAGAGTGAAGGATTCTGGGTAGTTGGCAGGACATATTATGGGCTGACATCTCCTCTCTCCTTTTGGCCATTCCTGCGTTCTCCTGGTTAGTTTTCAGTGGCAGCACCAAGTGCCTTATTGGTAGCATGATCATGGGCATGGCTCCTGAGGTAGATTGTGGGTTAAGAAGGTGGGAGGAAAAATTAACAACAACAACAAACAAACAAAAAACCCCACTGGTGACCAGAGCATCTAGGAGAGATAACCTGTGTGGATACCATACTCGCTGGGAATCCGAGAAATAACCAGATGCTAGAGTCGTCAAGGAATCAGAGAGGGTGTCTAAGAAGTCTGTAGATGACACCAACAAGGAGAGATACCAGGTGGCCAGACTACCCATGTGCTCCTTCAACTGGGCTGCCTTAGCTGCCTGAGTGCCCTGGAACCTTGGGACAATCCTCTGGTGGATGTGTTTAATAACATGGACATATTTTATCCATTTTTATTAAGTGCTGACAATATAATAGGCACTGAAGAAGGAATGAGAATAAGGATGGCACGGCCTCTGGTATTAAGAAAATCCATCTAACAGGGAAGCTGGGCAGGAAAACAAATGGTAATGCAGTAAAAATGCATTCCGACCATGTATGGAGTATCAGCAACAGGAAATTATGATAGTGGTAAGTTTTTTAAATGAAATCATTCTGAATCACACACAAGTCATCCCTGGTTGCAGTTCAAAACTGGATCCACCTTCCCATTGATTTTCTCAAAAATACCTAGTGAGTACAACATAAACATGTACACAGTATGGCTGAAGATACAGATATATTAGACTGAAGCTCCTCTTTATATTGAACTATATTATGGTAGGTCATGCTATAGGTAAGATTTCCTGTGATTCATTTTCTTTTTCAGACCTTTTTATTTAGGTAGCTATGGAGGTTCTATGTAGCTAGGGGCAAAGATGTTCTTTCATGTTACATCAAACTGTCTGTGTCATTAAGCATTTGTTTAAAATTTAAAATCAGAGTATCAACTAAGAAAAATATCAGGGGAAAGCAAAACCAGATCCTGAAGACACAGTATACCAAGTGTTATTATCTCTCTGAACATAATCACAAGATTTTCTATGAGAACTTAGGGTCAGTATCTGTGGGGTATCATTATTTTTGTTTGTGGGGAATATGTGGATCAAATAATCATATCTGTCAAAATGACTCATAATGCCACCTGATGGTTGGTATTTACTTCTTAATAACAATCATACCATGCTAGTGAATAACCAATATCAAAAACAGAACTAAAAAAAAAACCAAAAAACTTACCTCTCTTCTTGGAATTATTCCAACCTTTTCTGTTAGAAGTTTAATATGTCACAGTTCATTTAAGGAAACTCATTATTTATTAAGTCTTTAATTTATAATAATTTGCCTGACATTTATAATAACTTATTTATAGTCATTTATAATAACTTGGGCTTCCCTGATAGCTCAGTTGGGTAAAGAATCCACCTGCAATGCAGGACACCCTGGTTTGATTCCTGGGTTGAGAAGATCCCCTGGAGAAAGGAAAGGCTGCCCACTCCAGTATTCTTGCCTAGAGAATACATAGGAGCAAGTGAACAGGACCCAACTAGTGCTTGGGCACACACTTAGTGAAGCTTAATTGAATTTACAGAGACAGAGAAATGACCTGAAGTCTGGACTGGCGTTAAACCTCGTCAGACAATGGGATTAGGGCCAAGTCATCAAAAGTCTCTTTTCATCTCCCTTGTTTTTTTCTGCACATCTGGATTGCCTTTTCCATTTCTGCTTACTGGCTTCCTCTGCTTCTCATCTTTAAGATGAAATGGTGTTGCCACAGCCCCTGAGTTTGCATGTTGTGGTTCCAGTCACACACCACCACTCACTAGCTCACTCTCAAGACCGTATTTAATATGGAGAAAGTGTGATCGGTCCAGCTTGACTCAGTAAAGTCTTCCTGATTTCTTGTTAGGATCCAGAAGCTGATGCAGTTTAACAGTGGCTGCCCTCTCACCCTCCTGATGCTTGAGAAGTCCCAGGCGAAGGATAATTACTGTCAGCCTTGCAAAAGAGACATGTCCTAGTCTTGACTTCCCAGCTCATCCATGTCTTTCTTTCCACGTATCGAAAGATATCCTACTCACGATTCAACTAACCAATGCGTAACAACAAACGCTTAACTATTTCATGACTGGAGAAATCCCGAGTTAGAAATCATTACTTTGCCCAGAGGCACAGCATAGGGGATAGATTAGGACTTTTTAAGACAGAAACAACTCAAACTAGCATAACTAAAAGAGAAATTTATTAGATCATTTAATTTGGAATTTCTAGGTTCAGGCTCAAATAGATTTCAGAGTTCAAACAATTTTTCAATATGTACATCTCTAGTTCCAGTGCTTCCCTCTGTATGTAGCCCTAATATTCCCAGCTACAGAGGGATGTTCTCTATGAGTCCAGGGAAGATATGTCACTATTAGATTCCTGGTGTGATATCCCAGTTTTTGCTCCACTATCTAATTATATAAGCCAATGGAAGACTCATGATTGATCTGTCTTGGTCATACACCCACCCAGGACCAATTGGTCTATTTAAGGAAAATGGAGTTCAATCTACTTGTATTGTGTTATTTTTGCCTGCAGAATTCCTTTTTAAGATACCAATTTATGTATGAGGACTCTTTGGGTTGCAAGGGACAAAACCCAATTCAAATTATATTTAAAACATGAACTATGATTTTATACTAAGGTATTTCTAGGACATAATCATCTTATTAAGTGTCCTCTCCCCTACCTCCCGATTACTTAGAGTTTATTTTTCTTTATAAGTTGGCTTTATTGCCTTTCTCTTTATCATTCCTCCATAAAGTTAGGAAAGGAAAAGGCTGTAGTTCCCCAGTTCAGCAGAAAGACAGCTTCTGACTTCTCTAACTGTATCATGATATATGGATATCATCTTAAACTTCAGAAAATAATCTTATATTTCATTTAGTGATGCATTCATAAGTGAAGAACCAAGTATCAGAACAGACATGGGAATGAAAACTGGGGAGAGTGATTACCGTTCCAAGATCACAGAATGACGTGTGATGCGGTTCATAGGGGCTGTATTGGCTACATGGATCCTCATATATATATATCCTGTATATATTTTAGTCTGGTTAAGATATTTTAGGCTTCCCTGGTGACTCAGAAGGTAAAGTGTCTGCCTGCAACGCAGGAGATCTGAGTTCAATCCCTGGGTCGGGAATATCCCCTGGAGGAGGAAATGCAATCCACTCCAGTATTCTCGCCTGGAAAATCCCATGGACAGAGAAGCCTGGTGAGCTACAGTCCATGGGGTCACAAAGAGTCGGACACAACTGAGCAACTTCACTTTCACTTAAGATATTTTATGATTAAAAATTTAAATGCTACTAATGTCGAAATTTTGATTCTAGAGACAACTGCTGCTGCTGCTGCTGCTGCTAAGTCACTTCAGTCGTGTTCGACTCTGTGTGACCCCATAGACGGAAGCCCACCAGGCTCCCCCTTCCCTGGGATTCTCCAGGCAAGAACACTGGAGTGGGTTGCCATTTCCTTCTCCAAGGCATGAAAGTGAAAGTGAAGTCACTCAGTCGTATCCGACCCTTAGCGACCCCACGGACTGCAGCCCACCAGGCTCCTCCATCCATGGGATCTTCCAGATAAGAGTACTGGAGTGGCTTGCCATTGCCTTCTCCGAGAGACAACTGCTAGATGGCCCTATATAGATGATTTATTCTTTTTTTTTTTTCATGTAAACATGGAAGGCCAGATCATTCATTTACCACTGTGACTGTGAAGAGAGTGAGGAGGTACTGGGGTCCTCAGCCCAAAGGAACAGGGAAAATATAGTTTTCCCAAAACGCAGATGTTGGTTGGACAAAAATATCTAATGACTGTGTTAGTCACTCAGTCGTGTCCGACTCTTTGTGACCCCACAGACTGTAGCCTGCCAGGCTTCTTTGTCCATGGAATTCACCAGGCAAGAATACTGGAGTGGATTGCCATTCCCTTCTCCAGAGGAACTTCCCAACCCAGGGACTGAACCCCGGTCTCCTGCCTCACAGGCAGATTCTTTACCATTTGAAGTACAGAGAAGTCTATTAGTTAATTTTCTCTAGGTGAAACTCATTCTTTCTTGAGTTCATTTTCAATCTGTTCTTATATACTGCTACCAAAAATTATAACCTTAACCATAGCCAACACACTTGAGAAACAATGGTGGGAGGAAAATAGAATGAATCTTTAATGAAATAATCTTGATCTTTTCCTTGTACGGTGCCCTTCAAGGTCTCCCCTGGGAGGAGCATGAGGAAGGCTCCTTGTGTGGGTGTGTGTCTGCATATACACACAGGTATGTGGTCATCACTTGCTTCCTAGTGCTGTTCAGGCTTAGATCTGAGAGGAACCCAAGGGGATAATACTTCCTCCACTGTTTGTTATCATGGGTCACTGTTCCTCAGAATTTCACACTGTTTCTGCCCTGAAACTTCCTGAATTGTCTTTTAAATTCATTTGAGGGGACTTAAATTGCTTACAATTTTTTTTTTTCCGCAAGACACTGCTTATTAGGACACATTCCAAACCCTATTTCACCATGAAAGCTCCCTGCCTGTGATAATGAGTTATGACCAGAGCTTATCATCCTCTGCTGATTGACCTCTGCCACAGACCATAGACGGGTAACAATGGGATGAGGAAGAAGCCTTTCTTAACCATGACCCTGTCGTGCTCCTTCCTCGTGACAATGTAGTGATGGAATGAGCCTTACGAAGGAATACAAAGATGACTACTTCTGGGGACAAAATGCTAGAAGACAGCTTTGAAGACATGGGGAGGGAGGTGGGTGGTAAGGTTTAATACACATACACCCAGTATTTTGATTTTGTACTTTTAAGATCATTGCATCAATCTTATCCATAGTACCTGGTGTATCCATCTACTGCATGTGATTTATGATTAATTTTTTTGTTTGGATCTCAAATATGGCAGAAAGTGAAGAGGAACGAAGTAGCCTCTTGATGTATATGAAACAAGAGAGTGAAAAACCTGACTTGAAATTCAACATTCAAAAACTAAGATCATGGCATCCGGTCCCATCAATTCATGGCAAATAGAAGGGGAAAAAGTGGAAGTAGTGACAGATTTTATTTTCTTGGATGCCAAAATCACTGCAGATGGTGACTGCAGCCATGAAACTAAAAGGCACTTACTCCTTGGAAGGAAAACTATGACAAACCTAGACCACATACTAAAAAGCAGAGACATCACTTTGCCAACAAAGGTCCATGTAGTCAAAGCTATGGTTTTGCCAGTAGTCAAGTATGAATGTGAGAGTTGGACCATAAAGAACACTGAGTGCCATAGGATTGATGCTTTTTAGTTGTGGTGCTGGAGAAGACTCTTGAGAGTGCCTTGGACTGCAAGAAGGTCAAACCGGTCAATCCTAAAGGAAATCAAACCAGAATATTCTTTAGAAGGACTGTTGCTGAGGCTGAAGTTCCAATACTTTGGCCACCTGATGCAAAGAGTCAACTCATTGGAAAAGTCTCTGATGTTGGGCAAGATTGAAGGCAAAAGAAAAAAATGGGTGGCAGAGGATGAGATAGTTAGATAGCATCAGTGACTCAAAAGACATGGATTTGAGTAAACTCCAGAAGATAGTGGAGGACCAAGGAGCCTGGCGTGATGTCGTCCATGGGGGCACCAAGAGTCAGACACAACTTAGCAACTGAACAACAGCAACAATTTTTAATCATTGGCCCAGATTTTCTTTATCTGCTTACAGACAGATGCAGGACTGGAACATATCCTGGGTTAAAACAAGACATTTCAGGGTGCACACAGCACACTTCCATACATATTGTTATTTATTACTGTTTCCACCAATGTTTCTTCCTTGGTAAGCACAGAGCTTAAGTGTCAAGAGCCAACAGATGATAGTTTAATCAGATACTTCACACTGTGGCATGGTGCAGTCTATCAGTTTCTCCTTCTGGGATGGGGAAATCCACACTGGATCTGACTCTCTTGACAGCCAGTTCTACGTTCTCTGCAGGTCTGCTCTTCTTTCTCAGCTCTTTATCTGATACTAAATAGGTCATTAGTTAGAATTTTTAGATCTCGAGTAACAGAAGCCAGATTGTATTTGCAAATGTAGGAGTGAGAGATGCTTTAAGAGGATGAATGTATCTCTCCAAGCCTAAGCATGGGATTCTTCTGAGGCCTACAACAGAATCTGGACCTGGAAAGTGGAAAGCATCTAATGCTCAGTTTTAACTTTTGTTTCTGCTCTCCTCTGGGCTTTTGTGAATTTATCCTCTTTGCAGATAAGTTCTCTTTGCTTTCTGTCTAATGTAAGTCCCCTACACATGAGCCCTCACGTTGCAAACTTTCCAAGATGCCAGCATGCATTCGCATGTCCAGTCATGTTCACGTCTGGTGTGCAGCGTCACCTGTGTGCATCCTCTACCAGTGGTTGTGCTTTGTGAATTTTTCCGTATACTACTGTGTAGAGTACTGAAGTACAGCATCTTTATTTCAAGCCCAGGACATCTGGAACCAAGCAAAAAAGCATCAGTATATAGCTAACTGTTGGGTACCTAGGCTTACGATTGGACTTCCAAACAAATTGGACTTAAAAACATTCTTGAAAACGAACTCATTTGAATATAGGGGACTTACTGCACATGACTAAGTATGGCTTCTTGCAAGCTGATTTTATTTTAATAGCTCTAGATAGATGCTGAGGTTGTCTCTAGATACCAAGAAAATCTCTGGCTTCCCCTAGTCCACAGGTTGTGCGAGCTGAAAACCTAATGAGGTGGAGCAGTTATTTTGAAACATCATCTCCTCTTTTTAGGACATGATCATACAAGGTGAGCCATCAGAACAGACTTTTGTAATGTAGAGAATGAGGCTGCTTTTGCCTAATTCATCTCAGAGCTTGTCTCCGCTTTGATGTTTGAAATAGGTGTGGCTTGGCTGCAGTAACGATAACCAGTCATATTGGACTTTTGTATGTAATTGCAGGTTTTCTAAGCTACCTAACATCTCTTTGAGGTTGGTCAGTATTATTATAATTATCCCAGATTTAGGGGTATGGATTTGTAGACACAGGCATTTAAGATGCCATGCTAAGGGTCATGACAAATCCAGGATTTGAAGGAAAGTCATCTGGCTGTAAAACTTGGGTTCATAAACTTTGGTCATACTATTGGATTTAAATCTTTTTTCCATCTGGATTTCTATTTTCTGCTCTAATATCCCAGCTGAATTTTAAAATAGATTTTTAATTGAAAATACGTTCTTTATATAATAACAAATAGCAATATAATGTGACTCTCTATAGCAAAAGTATCTCTTAGATTTGTCATTTTTTTCTTTGTTAAACATTTTACCTTAATTTCTTTTCTCTAACTAATAATCATGATGATGGTGAGTTTTATTTTCCTTGTAAGCAGAATTAAAGCCTTAAGGAATATCTGCCTAAATGAAGTCTAGTGTATTTAAAATAATCCCCTCTGGGGAAATAAACTTTTGGTTGGAATACGGTTGGTGGTGAAGGCAGAACATGGTGCTGTTCAAAAGTGCGCCTGTTTTTGTTTAAACATGAGTGACTTCATTCTCGTGATTAGAGAGAGATTAAAAGATACATTTTGCTATTTGAAGTTTCAACAATATAGAAGTGTGAGTTTTGAAACTCACAGTCCCCTCTAACACCACATCAACTCAGTTTTCAGAAGGGAAAGAGGAAATGGAAGCTCCAATACTTTGGCCACCAGATGTGACGAGCCGACTGGAAAGAATCTTGATGCTGGGGAACGTTATGGTCAGAGAAGAAGCGGGTGACAGAGGATGAGGGGGTTGGAAGGCATCACTGACTCAATGGACATGAAAGTGAAAGTCGCTCAGTTGTGTCCAGCTCTTTGCGACCCCATGGACTATACAGTCTATGGAATTCTCCAGGCCAGAATTCTGGAGTGGGTAGCCTTTCTCTTTTTCTGGGGATCTCCGCAACCCAGGGGTTGAACCCAGGTTCCCCACATTGCAGGCGGATTCTTTAGTAGCTGAGCCACCAAGGAAGCTGGGAGCAACTCAGAGACAGTGAAGGACAGAGAAGCCTGACATGCTGCAGTTCACGGGGTCACAAAGAGTCAGACCTGACTGAGGAACTGCACAACAGCAGCTTCAGGAAATAATGAGAGAAATCGTGAGTATGCAGGCACCGCTTGGAAGAGTTAGAGGAAGTGCTCTCGGATTTACTACGTCATTCATTATTCATGTATATGTCAGCTAAGATTTCTTTTTTATGGGTTTATTTTTTAATCAGGAGCCAATCAAGGTTAATGCACTATAGGTGACGTGATCATGACTAGATGTTTGATCTTAAGGAGTTACTGTTAAACATTTTAAGGGTCGTATTTTCTTTTTAAAAATGTTATTTATTTTTAATTGAAGATAATTGCTTTATAATACTGTGTTGCTTCCTGCCGTATCTCAACATGAATCAGCCACAGATATACACATGTACCCTCTCTCTCGAACCTCCGTCTCACCTCAACCCCATCAGACACCTCTGAGTTACGACACAGCACCGGTTTGAACTCCCTGTGTCGTACAGTGAATGTCCACCGGCTACCTAATTTCACCTGTCGTGGTGTATGTTTCGATACCACTCTCTCAATTTGTCCCGTTTCCCCGTTTGTCTACAAGTCTGTTCTCTGTGTCTGCATCTCTACTGCGGCCCTGCAGATAGGTAGTTCAGTACCATCGCTTTAGATTTCGTATGTATGTGCTAAAATATACCTGTCTTTCTCTTTCTGACATACTTCGCTCTGTAAAATAAATTCTAGGTTCCTCCACCTTATTAGAACTGAGTCAGATGTGTTCCTTCTGAGGCTGAGTAATACCCCACTGTGTACACATACCATGACTTCCTTACCCATCCATCTGCCAGTGTCCCTACTGTAAGGAGTGCTGTGATGAACAGTGGGGTGCACGTGTCCTTTTCAGTCACGGTTTCCTCAGGGGATATGCCCAGGAGTGGATCTGTCGGGTCCTGAAGCAGTTATATTCCTAGTGTTTTAAGGACTCTCCGCACTGTTCTCCGTAGTGGCTGTATCAGTCTGCATTCCCACCAACAGTGCAAGAGGGTTCCCTTTTCCCCACACCTTCTTCAGCATTTATTATTTGTAGATTTTTTTTGATGATGGTCATTCTGACCAGTGTGGGTGATACCTCATGGTAGTTTTGATTTGCATTTCTCTAATAATAAGCAATGTTGAGCATTTTTTCACGTGTTTATTGGGCATCCGTATGTCTCCTTGGAGAAATGTCTGTTTAGGTCTGCCCACTTTTTGATTGGGTTGTTTGTTTTTCTGGTATGGAGCTGAATGAGCTATTTGCACGTTTGGAGATTAATCCTTTGTCAATTGTTTTGCTTGCTATTATTTTCTCCCTTTCGAGAAGGAAATGGCAACCCACTCCAGTGTTCTTGCCTGGAGAATCCCACGGACAGAGGGGCCTGGTGGGCTACAGTCTATGGGGTTGCAGAGTCGGACACAACTAAGCAACTAACACATTTTCTCCCATTCTGAGGGTTTCACCTTGTTTATAGTTTCCTTCACTGTGCAAAAACTTTTACGTTTAATTAGGCCCCATTTGTTCATTTTTGTTTTTATTTCCTTTACTCTAGGAGGCAGGTCATAGAGATCTTGCTGTGATTTATATCAAAGAATGCTCTGCCTATGTTTTCCCTCTAAGAGTTTTATAATTTCTGGTCTTACATTTAGGTCTTTAGTCCATTTTGAGTTTATTAGGCTGGTAGGGAGTGTTCTAATTTTATTCTTTTACACATAGCTGTCCAGTTTTCCCAGCACCACTTACTGAAGAGACTATCTTTTCTCTACTGTATATTCTTGCATCTTTTGTCAAAGATAAGGTATCCATCGGTACATGGGTTTCTCTCTGCACTTTCTATCTCATTCCACTGGCCTATTACTTCTGTTTTTGTGTTCGTGCCGTGCTGTCTTGGTGACTGTAGGTTTGTAGTATAGCCTGAAGTCAAGCAGGTTGATTCCTCCAGCTCCGTTCTTCTTTCTCAAGATTGCTTTGTCTATTCGGTGTCTTTTGTGTTTCCATACAAATTGTGAAATTTTTTGTTCCAGTTCTGTGAAAATTACCATTGATAGTTTGACAGGGATTGCATTGAGCCTGTTGATTGCTTTGGGTAATATATTCATTTTCACAATATTGATTCTTCCAGCCCAGGAACATGGTATATCTCTCCATCTGTTTGCATCATCTTTGATTTCTTTTATCAGTGTCTTATAGTTTTCTGCATACAGGTCTTTTATCTCTTTAAGTAGGTTTATTCCTTGATATTTTATTATTTTTGTTGCAGTGGTGAATGGGATTGTTTCCTTAATTTCTCTTTCTGATTTTTTCATTGTTAGTGTATAAGAATGCTAGGAAGTTTTGTCTATTAATTTTATATTGTAAACATTGCTATATTCATTGATTAGATCTAGTAATTTTCTAGTGGCCTCTATCTAGTTGATCTATCCATAGGAATGAGTGGGGTATTAACGTCTCCCACTATTATTGTGTTACTGCTAATTTCCCCTTTCATACTTGTTAGCATTTGTCTTACATATTGCGGTGCTCCTATGTTGGGTGCATATATATTTATAATTGTTATATCTTCTTCTTGGATTGATCCTTTGATCATTATGTAGTGTCCTTCTTTATCCCTTTTCACAGCCTTTGTTTTAAAGTCTATTTTATTTTTGCTACTCCTGCTTTCTTTTGGTCTCTGTTTGCATGGAATATCTTTTTCTAGCCCTTCTAGTGGCATCTTTAGGGTTTTCTATGTATAGTATTATGTCACCTGCAAACAGTGAGAGTTTTACTTCTTTTCCAATCTGGATTCCTTTTATTTCTTTTTTCTTTTCTGATTACTGTAGCTAGGACTTCCAAAACTATTTTGAATAATCATGGCAAGAGTGGGCATCCTTGTCTTGTTCCTGATCTGAGAGGAAATGCTTTCAGGTTTTCACTGTTGAGAATAATGTTTGCTGTGGGTTTGTAATATATGTCCTTTATTACGTTAAGGTATGTTTCTTCTATGTCTATTTTCTGGAGAGTTTTTTTTTTTTTTTTAATCATAAATGGGTATTGAATTTTGTCAAAAGCTTTATTTGCATCTATTGAGATGATTATATGATGTTTATCTTTCAATGTGTTAATATGGTATATCACATTGATTGATTTGTGTATACTAAAGAATTCTTGCATCCCTGGGATAAGGGCCTGCTTGATCACAATGTATGATCCTTTTAACGTATTTTTTGATTCTGTTTGCTTAAATTTGGGTGAGGATTTTTGCATCTATGTTCATCAAAGATATTGGCCTATAGTTTTCTTTTTTTGTGGTTTTCTATCTGGTTTTGGTATCGGGGTGACAGTGGCTGGTGGAGAGGTTTTCAGTCCTCTTCCTTAGCCAGTCTGCCTTTGGGACTCAATTGTGGTTTTATCACCACCTCTGCATGTGGATCATCCACAGGAGTCTGCCCTGAGGCTGCCCTGGAGGATGTGGGTCTGCTCAGTGAGGACCTGGCATGGAGGTGGCTCAGCTGCTTGGATCATGGGGACTCTGGAAACACCAGGTGTGCAAAGGAGCTGGCGGTCATGGGCACAGGTGAGATGGCACTATTAGGGCTTTTTCCCAGCCTGTGGCCGCTCTGCTCCAGTGAGGACCAGGCATGGAAGTGGTACAGCTGCTTGGGTCGTGGGGAACCCAGCAGCACCAGGTGTGCAGGGAAGCCAGTGGCCACAGGCACAGCAGATAAGTTGCCCGTAGAGTCCTTTCCCAGTTTCTGGCAGCTGGCATTCAAGGCCTTGCCTGGCTGGTCCTTCTTTGTTGCTTGGCACAGCACGTGCTCAAAGGGCGCCCCTGGCTGATGTCCTTACTTGTTGGTCAGCTTATCAGGCTCTAAAAGGCCACCCTCTCTGGGATCCTCCTCTGTTGGGCAGCTGCACCGCCTTCGCCTTCAGTGACTGCAGGGTTGCCTTGCCTCCTTGGCTGCCCAGCTTTCCTCCAAGAGCCTTCCCTGCTGTGATCTCCTCCCTCACATCCCCTGGGGCCGTCTCCCCACAGTCAACAGCAGTCCACACCCTGGGATTGCCCTCCAATCCCCACGCTCCAGCTCCCAGCCATAGCAAGTACCAGAGGACCTGCATCCCTGTCCGGGGTGTGAAGGCTGCTCCGTGGATTGTCTATGCAGATCTCACCCCATTCAGACCCACAGATCAGCTGCTTCCCTCTCCAATGGCCTCAGCTGCCTCTGCTCTGTCCCAAGCTACTGCTCCTGTGTGGGGATCTCAGCCCTGCCTCAGTTCCCCCACCCCTTGGGAGCAGGTCCAGTCTCACTCTCCCCCTCTTTTTCCCTTCCTCCCTCCATCCTCCCAAGTTTTGGGTGGATCTATATATTCCTTTCTGGTGTCAGGGATACTGCCAGCTCTCAGTCGGCGCCCTGTGAGATCCTCTGCATCTGAAGATGTATTCTTGATGCATCCATGGAGAGAAAAGTATTCCACATGCACCTACTCCTCTACCATCTCATCATCTCTCCATTAGTCATGTGTTTTTGAACCCCTATTATGCACCAGGGGTCCTGTAGTGGATAGGAACAGATAGATACTTATTCCCATGGAACTAAAGGACTGAAACAATTGCATAAATAAACTTAAAATTATAATTACTACTGGGGCTTTTTTGGTGATCCAGGGGTTAAGAATCCACCCTCCAATGCAGACAACGTGGATTCAATCCCTAGTAAGGGAACAAAGATCCCGTACGCTGATGGGGGCTAAGTCTGCCCTCCGCAATCAGCGGGCCCAGGCTCCACAATTAGGACCTGATGCAGCCAGAAATAAAATAATTAAATAAATTATTTAAAAAATATAATTACTATAGTTTTTAGGAAGAAAAACCATGTGGAAATATATAAACTTGGAACTGACCCAGTCTAAAAAGCCAGGAAGTCTTTCCAGTGGAAGAAAGAGTAACATTTAACTCAAAGGAGAAGTTCATAGTAGACCTTCCTTAAAGGCCGAAGAATTGATGCTTTTGAACTGTGGTGCTGGAGAAGACTCTTGAGAGTCCCTTGGACTGCAAGGAGATCCAACCAGTCCATTCTAAAGGAGATCAGTCCTGGGTGTTCATTGAAAGGACTGATGCTAAAGCCGAAGCTCCAATACTTTGGCCACCTCAGGCGACGAGTTGACTCACTGGAAAAGACTCTGATGCTGGGAGGGATTGGGGGTGGGAGGAAACGGGGACAACAGAGAATGAGATGGCTGGATGGCATCACCGACTCGATGGACATGAGTTTGAGTGAACTCCGGGAGTTGATGATGGACAGGGAGGCCTGGCGTGCTGTGATTCATGGGGTCGCAAAGAGTCGGACATGACTGAGCAACTGAACTGAACTGAACTGAACTGAAAAGCACAAAGATGTTTATTGCAACATTGTGAATAGTAAAAAAATTAAAGAATGTTATAGCAAGTCCCCTACATAAGAACCAGTTCCATCCTGAGACTGCGTTTGTAAGTCCAATTTGTTCGTTAAGTCCAACAAAGTTAGTCAGGTACCCAAAGTTAGTCAGGAACACAGTTGGTTATATAGTACTGTACTGTAGTATGTATATAATACTTTTCACATAAGTAATACATAAAAATGAACACAAAAGTGATGGAGAAGACAATGGCACCCCACCCCAGTACTCTTGCCTGGAAAATCCCATTTTGCCTGGAGGAGCCTGGTGGGCTGCAGTCCATGGGGTCGCGAGTCAGCCACGTCCGAGTGACTTAACTTTCACTTTCCCTTTCCAATTTCGTGCATTGGAGAAGGAAATGGCAATCCACTCCAGTGTTCTTGTCTGGAGAATCTCTGGGACGGGGGAGCCTGGTGGGCTGCCGTCTGTGGCGTTGCACAGTGTCGGACACGACTGAAGCGACTTAGCAGCAGCAGCAACACAAAAGTGAAGAAAACATTTTAAATCTTATAGTACAAAGTATAGTAGCACAACAGCCAGCATACAAGGGCTGGCGTTGAGTGAACAGGCAGGAAGAGTTACTGGAGGAGGGAGAGTGGGTGGGAGATCTTGGAACTGAAGGATCGTCAGCAACTGGAGGCAGAGGGCATGCTGCCTTCCACTCAATCTTACTGCATCTTTGAAAATTCACAGCTTTCATGTTCATATGTAGGAGACTTATTGTATAAGGTCGCACACTTTTGGCAGAGAAGTAGTAAAGAGATGAAGGCCTTTGAATTTTAGGAAGCCCACACTAGTCAAAGCTAGAATTAGACACGGTAAGAATAGAGATGGGTAGTGAGCAATAGCAACCCTGCAGAGAGGCAGAAGGTAACACAGGAGAGTGGGCAGGCATCACAGAACGGAGATCCACAGAGCAGATGTGGGCAAAGGGATGAAGCGCAAATAAGCCTGGTGTGTCTGGGAGACAGGGATACAGGATTGCAGATGGTCCCAAATTAGACCTTCCAGCAAAGGCAGTAGGATTGGCAGTTTGCTGCTGTTTTCACACTCCCTGCCCCCTCATTGCTTTAATTGCAAAAGTACAAGCTATACCTCAAACCTCAACTGCCCTCTGTGAAATCCACTCCAGGTATGAATGACCTTGAGAACACCTAGAACGATCACTACTGATGTATCTCTAAATAATTCACACAACATAGGAGAGTGATGAATGTTAGTGATGACGTTAATAACACTGGTGATCGTGGCTGCTGCATATTGCCACTCTAAACCGCCTTAGGAGACTCACATTCATCCATAAGAATGATAAAATAGCTAATGATATTTCAGAAGTGAAGCCTTTTAAGAGATATTTAAACTGGACAATTTTCATACATCTTAGCAAATAGCGTTTTCCACTAATGAAAATTTTTTTAAAAAGTAAGTACAATAATAAGTACATTTCATTAAATATCTTCTGTTAGCATCACTACATGTTCTGTACCTCTATTTCATTGCATGATTATGTATTATACCAGTAAATACTGGTAAGATTTTTAAAGTTATGTGTGGGGGTCATAAAAATTGTAAGCAAGCTATTTGTTCTGCCTAAATTGAAGAGAAAATTCATTTGTGAGAAGGTAGGACCTAATGGGCTATTTAAAAATATAAGAGGATGGTTTTCTGCATTTTAATTACCATTTTGTTTCTCTTTAAAATCAATGATTAATCTACATATGTACCTACTTATATATAAATGCATTTTTTTCATATCTCTTTTCACAAAGACTCACAGCATCGTTTTGGACTTTAAATTGTATTTAAAATTTTTCCATCTTTACACACACGTGAATAGACACACATACACACACACACACATATCAAAGATTCAGGTAAACAGCTGATTTCTAGGCATACCTACTATGCCAGATTTACTTTCCACCCTCCGCCCTAACTAGAGTCTGGTATGATGCCTTTCCTACAGAAAGTTATCAATAAATATGTGTTGAGTTAATGACACTTACCTTACAAAACAAATTAAGTGTGGAACATACATAAAATGTTCATGTCAATGATTTCCACAGTAGTAGTACATGAAATGTCATAAGACAATGAAACTCATGGGATTATTCACTCAACAGTACTTTTTGCCCAACACTGATAGGAATTTTCCTTCTTAATTTTCCCCAAAGTACTGGGGGAAAATGTTATTGATAAGCACAACTAGTTTTTTTATTGTTAGATGTGACATTCTTTCTGTATCAATGGCTTTATCTGCCTGGAAGGCATTGCCTTAAAGTGCACTAAAATATTTATTTTAAAACTCTTGAAAGGACCAGCTTAGTGCTCCTTTGGTCTATAAATAATGGCTGAAATATAGTAATTAATTGGAATTCCGTATCATTTTTCTAAGACATTTTGAAGGGACACAGATTTATTAAAAGCAAAATAAACAGAAAAAATAGTCACTGAGAATACAAATTTTCTTATTTTCCAATAAACTTTAGTTGTTTTTTCTCTTCTTTGATTTCTGTCTCTTAATTTTATGCATACTTTTGTGCATCTGTATATTACTCTATTATTCTATTTCATTATAATTTGTCTTCTCAATTAAATTATAAGTACTTTGAGGGTCAGAAAAAAATACCTCATACTGTTTTGAAATGCCTTGTGTATCTGAACTCAATATGGGAGATAGATCAAGCTCTGTTGAATGAAATTTGACATTGCCACTATTTTGTTCTTGGACCTCAGCCTAAATTTTGTGGAATGAGGTAAAGATGGACTTGCTGTTTGATCAATAAATATTGTCTTCAGAGCCTCTTAGTCATATATACCATCTTCTCACTCATCTTGTTTATTATTTTTAAGTATAAAATTATTTGTAAAATTCCACTTTTAGTTCCTGGTTTCAATATATGCTGCTGCTGCTAAGTCACTTCAGTCGTGTCCGACTCTGTGTGACCCCACTGACGGCAGCCCACCAGGCTCCCCCATCCCTGGGATTCTCCAGGCAAGAACACTGGAGTGGATTACCATTTCCTTCTCCAATGTGTGAAAGTGAAAAGTGAAAGTGAAGTCGCTCAGTCGTGTCTGACCCTTAGCGACCCCATGGACTGCAGCCTACCAGGCTCCTCCATCCATGGGATTTTCTAGGCAAGAGTACTGGAGTGGCTTACCATTGCCTTCTCCACAATATATGCTACTGTTTAAAAAAATAAAGGTTAGAACATACTTCATTCTAATCCCAAGGAAAGGGAATCCCAAAGAATGCTCAAACTACCGCACAATTGCACTCATCTCACACGCTAGTAAAGTCATGCCCAAAATTCTCCAAGCCAGGCTTCAGCAATATGTGAATCGTGAACTTCCAGATGTTCAAGCAGGTTTTAGAAAAGGCAGAGGCACCAGAGATCAAATTGCCAACATCCACTGGATCATGGAGAAAGCAAGAGAGTTCCAGAAAAACATCTATTTCTGCTTCATTGACTATGCCAAAGCCTTTGACTGTGTGGATCACAATAAACTGTGGAACATTCTGAAAGAGATGGAAATACCAGACCACCTGACCTGCCTCTTGAGAAATCTGTATGCAGGTCAGGAAGCAACAGTTAGAACTGGACATGGAACAACAGACTGGTTCCAAATAGGAAAAGGAGTACGTCAAGGTTGTACATTGTCACCCTGCTTATTTAACTTATATGCAGAGTACATTATGAGGAACACTGGGCTGGAAGAAGCACAAGCTGGAATCAAGCTTGCTGGGAGAAATATCAATAACCTCAGACATGCAGATGACACCACCCTTATGGCAGAAAGTGAAGAGGAACTCAAAAGCCTCTTGATGAAAGTGAAAGAGGAGAATGAAAAGTTTGGCTTGAAGCTCAACATTCAGAAAACGAAGATCATGGCATCTGGTCCCATCACTTCATGGGAAATAGATGGGGAAACAGTGGAAACAGTGTCAGACTTTATTTTTTTGGGTTCCAAAATCACTGCAGATGCTGACTGCAGCCAGGAAATTAAAAGACACTTACTCCTTGGAAGGAAAGCTATGACCAACCTAGATAGTATACTAAAAAGCAGAGATATTACTTTGCCAACAAAGGTCCGTCTAGTCAAGGCTATGGTTTTTCCCGTGGTCATGTATGGATGTGAGAGTTGGACTGTGAAGAAAGCTGATCGCCAAAGAACTGATGCTTTTGAACTGTGGTGCTGGAGAAGACTCTTGAGAGTCCCTTGGACTGCAAGGAGATCCAACCTGTCCATTCTAAAGGAGATCGATCCTGGGTGTTCATTGGAAGGACTGGTGCTAAAGCTGAAACTTCAATACTTTGGCCACCTCATGCGACGAGTTGACTCACTGGAAAAGACTCTGATGCTAGGAAGGATTAGGGGTGGGAGGAGAAGGGGACGACAGAGAATGAGATGGTTGGATGGCATCACCGACTCGATGGACATGAGTTTGAGTGAACTCCGGTAGTTGGTGCTCGACATGGAGGCCTGGCGTGCTGCGATTCATGGGGTCACAAAGAGTCGGACACGACTGAGGGACTGAACTGAACTGAACTGAACATGTTAAGCACAGTTTTCACAGGAAAGACTGAGGGTTATGTGTTCTTTCCCACACTATCTTGATCTTGTTCCTTACCACTGTTATTTCTATCCTCTGCTATTTCCTTTTCACAATGTTTACAGATTTAGAGAGGTCCCCATCAACTCAGAAATAAATTTCACATGCCCTGTTCCTGAAAAGTAGGAAGACCTAGCTTTCACATACATGGCTAGTTTATTTCTTTTCTTTTCCCCACTGATAACTTTTAGCTGCTCTGGTTATTTCTTATTTCATTGCTTTAAACTTTCACATCCTCTCTGACCCCAAATGATACTGATTTTCAATCTCAGTTTTTGTCAAATTGGTCTCCTTTCTGTTGTCACTGCTGACACCCTGCCTCCCTTTTTAGACCACAGCTGGCCCAACTGCTCTTTCTTACACTCTAGAATTTATCTAGATGGGAAACAACTATGAGATTATTCATTATTTCACCATCAGTAGATAACAGGTCTGTGCTTTGCAGCTTTACAATCAGGAATCTTTACAATCCGAGCCCAAGTATAAGGATAGAAAGTGAAAGTGAAGTCGCTCAGTCGTGTCCGACTCTTAGCGACCCCATGGACTGCAGCCCACCAGGCTCCTCCGTCCATGGGATTTTCCAGGCAAGAGTACTGGAGTGGGTTGCCACTGCCTTCTCTGAAGTATTACGATAGTGGCCAATTATTCCTACACATCAGGGCTCAGATAAGGGTTTTACAAGTACTATTCCTAATTCATAATTCTTACAACAATCCCAGGCAGTAAATAACAATGATCTCATCCTGCAGGTGAGGGAATGTCTGTAAACTTTATTCCTAAACTTACCTTCCAACGCAGTCCTGCCACAACCATGGCTACATGTGGCCACTTCTATGCAGGGCCCCAGAACTCACTTTTACTTTCTTGCCTTTAACCTTCCCTCTGTGATCTCAGCATCTAGTTGTATGTCAGCTTCCATCTTCTTATCAGTCAGGACTCAACTCAAATTCCAACATTTCTGTGAAATTCTGCTTGCATTCCCCGATGATCTAAGCAGTTAATCATCTCTTCCTCTTGCCTGGAAAGCACCCGGAGCTTCCATTTAAAGCTCCTCTCGCCGGCTCATGCTAGTTCTGTTTGCTGTACATGTGTCCTGTCTCCTCATCGAGCTTGTGGGCTCCTTAAGGTGTCATGTCAATTTGACGCAGTCTCTCAACCCATTAAAGATGGAAAACCCTTAGTATAGGGCCTTTAACAGATTCTTCCTCTCTCCTTATAGTTCCTTCTCTTTGTTTTGAATCATTAACATCTTAGTAGATATCCTTCTTTGCAATTTCACTTGCTTTGTGTACGAATGCATATCTTAATAAAATTCAACTTCCCATGGCCCTTTTAATTCGTTTATTCTAAATACTCTTGTTTTTAAAATAAGCATATATTTATAAACATAGTTTCAAGTGCTTATATTTGAGAAGGAAACAGCAACCAATTTCAGTATTCTTGCCTGGAGAATCCCATGGACAGAGGAGCCTGGCAGGCTACAGTCCATGGGGTCGCAAGAGTCAGACACGATTTAGGGACTAAACCAGCTGCTCACAGTAAATGAAAATCCACACAGAGGACATGGATTGAGTGAGTCAGAAGATTGCATGCGAAAAATGAAGAGCAGAATTGCAAAAATATTAAAAGGTGAAACATGGGAATTGGCAGAAAGAGAAGAAAGAAGTTAAATGTGTAAAACAAGAATATTCTCCACTTGCTGTTAAACAAAAGAGACTACAGATCACAAACAGCACAATCTGGAAGCTTAGCTTTGCGATGTGGTGGGACTCGCTGTTAGTTTCCACCTTTGTCCTTTGTTCTCTTTCAACATCTAGAAAATGTCAATTTCATTCGCTTGCATCTACACGTTATTCAGGAGGACCTAACTCAAATCTCAACAGTTTAGCATTTTCCCCAAGTGATTTATTCCGGGCAAAATAACCATAAAAGTCATTAAAAAATGCCAGCTTATGATAATTGACACATCATGCCAGAAGTTCAAAATATGCCTATTTTTTCCTAAAGATTCATTTTTCTCCCTCAGTTCAGTTCAGTCGCTCAGTCGTGTCCGACTCTCCGCGACCCCATGAATCACAGCACGCCAGGCCTCCCTGTCCATCACCAACTCCCGGAGTTCACTCAAACTCATGTCCATTGAGTCGGTGATGCCATCCAGCCATCTCATTCTCGGTCGTCCCCTTCTCCTCCCGCCCCCAATCCCTCCCAGCATCAGAGTCTTTTCCATGCATTTTTAACATTTATGGCAAATGACTAGATCTTGAAGACAACGTGATGATACACTTATTAGAAACACTCGAAACAGATTTACTGAGATGTAGACGAGAAAATATAAAATTCGTTTTATTAATTGCTGCAATTATGTTCAAACCAAAGGAGAGTGTCTCTCCTCTCGGTCCACAAAATCGTTCCATGGCACCCCGCCGAGTGACCTGCTTTTCGCTCAGGTCTTCCTTTCATTCCAAGTCAGTAGCCAGGACAATCCAAAGACAGTCCCACATCTCTGAAATACTTAAAATTCCTCTCTCTTCCAAAAAGGTGACTTCACAAGCACTTTGTCTGACACCTTTCTACTGCCTGCTGTCCTCCAAGCCCGGACACACTCGGGCGGGCGGCGGGGTAGGGTCTGCAAGGCCGGCTCTTGATAGGAATTATCTCCGGGGGGCCGAGTCCGCCGGGTCCCCGGGGGTGGTCCCAGCCCGGCCCCCACCGCGCCGCCCCCGCCGCATTCCTGAGCCGGGAGCGCACCGGGGAGCGGGAGGGCGGCCGCCGCCCCGCGCGCCCACCCCCGGCCAGGTGAGCGCCGCAGCCTCCGCGGGGTTCTGCTCAGCGGGGCCCCGATGCCGGGAGCTGTTGAGGCTGGGTAGCCCCGAGGGCGGACAGAAAAAGACGGGTTTTCTACTTTGCCGGCCGAGGGCTGGATGTCTGAGTTCGGACAGGTTCCGGGACGCTGGCCAGCTGCGCGCGCTGCGGTGCGACCCGGCGCGGGACCTGTTGCAACCCGTCCCCACCCCGCCCTCGCCGGCGCGGCACCTGGCCCGGAGGCGCGGCCCGGGCGGGCCCGCGCTGCCCTCCGCCGCCCGACGCGCAGGTGACTCCCCGCCTCCCGCGCCCTCGGCCTCCTGGGACGCGAACCGTCGGCGCGGGCGCGGCTGTGCGCGGCGCGGGGCGCTCCCGGCGGTGAGTGGGGTCCTGGCTCGCGACCCTCCCTGGAGGGCGCGGGGCGACGGCGGGGGCGGGGACCGCCGACAGAGGGGAGGCCGCGCGCCGGATCGGACGGCCGCGGGCGTGGAGTTGGATCCTCGCCTTTCTCTGCTTTTCTTTCCCGGGCGCGCGGGTTAGGAAGTTTGCAAAGTTCCGTCTCTGGCGGGCCGCGTTCGGCCGCCCCAGGGACCCGCGCCGCCCGCGGTGGGCTTTGGATCCCGTTTCCTCCTGGCTCTGGGGTCCGCGGCGCGGGGGGTCTCGGAGGGGCGCGTGTGCCGGAGCCGCGGCTGCACAGCCCCTGGGTGTACTTCAGATCCCGCGTGGGGAAACGAGCTCAAAAAGGAAAATCCAAGTTTGCCTGGACACCCTCTCCCATTTGTGTGGGTCTCGCTTCTGCTCTCAGAGGGTTCCCGACTACAGAAACTTTTGAGTTTCCCGGCCCCTGGGTCTGTGACCTTGGCAAGCTCGCCGGGTCGTTCTGCTTCCTATCAGATTCTGAGAACCGCTGCTGGTGGCCTTCAGAGGAGAGGCGATTACTGCCGCCGAGTCGCATGGAGACGTTAGGCCTGTTCTTTGTGTCCTGTTGGGAGAATGATTACCTTCATGGCGGGTGTGGGTGGTGAGAAGGCAGGTAACGTGTGTGTCAGTCCTTGGGATTACGGGTAAGTGAAGAGACAATAGTGCTTTATAGGGAAAAGGCTGGCGGTCCGGGAGCACAGGTCTGCCTGGGGACTGTGCCCAGAGGGATGCAGTTATAAAGTGGAGTTAAGAGCTAAGGTCTTAGGGCTTCCCTGGTGGCTCAGCTGGGAAAGAATCTGCCCGCAATGTGGGAGATCTGGGTTCGATCCCTGGTTGGGAAGATCCCCTGGAGAAGGGAAAGGCTACCCACTCCAGTATTCTGGCCTGGAGAATTCCACGGACAGTATAGTCCATGGGGTTGCAAAGAGTCGGACACGACTGAGCGACTTTCACTTCATTTCACTTCACTTCAAGAGTCAAGGAGGCCAGAACAGTAGAAAAGAGCCCTGCTGGTGGCCAGTAGTCAAGACGAGGCTGGATGTCCCAGGGCTCCTTTCCAGATTCCCCTGGAGTTTCTTCTGCCAGGTTCCTGCCGGGCACCTCCCCTCTCCCCTGTCTCACCCCCAGCACAGGCAGAGCCCCAGGGAAGTCAATGATTGATGCTGAATCAGACTTGACAAGAAACAGGATAGGAAACAGTGAGGAAAGAGAAAGCCGGTCTTTTTGGTCTTCCAGAATAACCAAAGAAGGGGGAGTGGTGTGAAACCAGATCTGGTAGGGGTGGGATGGGTCCTTGGTTGTGTTTGATTTCTCCCTGTCTTCCTGCTGTTCCCGGAGTGATAGAGGCCCACACACACCTTCCAGTCAAAATTGCGTCCCTTGCTTTTGAGTTTACAGCGCACGTGGTGTACGCACCTGTGAAGGATGCTGGCTGCACCCAGCAGAGTCTGCCTAAGGGGCTGGGTGGATCCTGCCTTTCAAGTTGGCACATTCTAGACCCCAGATGCTCAGAGCGTATTGTGGGAAGCATCACCCATTGAACAACTGCTGAAAGGGATTGCACACAGGAAGACAAACCACACCTCTTGCTGCTGACTCAGTGATGTTTTTAGTGATCACTCTTTGGAGGTTGTTGCTTTAACCTTAACTGACTAAACTCTGGGATGGGTTAGTTAATTTATTATTCTTTCTATTATATCCCCTCCTGCTACCATACTCCTTACAGTTTGTGGTGGAGCTTTTCTTGGTCGTGACTTAGTCACCCTGTAACAGCTCACCTCCTGCTTCCTGTCCACTTGCATCACACAACTGTGAGTTTCCAAGCTGGGAAAGGAAGGATCCTTCGAGTCTGGAGACCCTTGTGGTGAAAATGTGATTCCAGTAAATCAGGCCTCTTCTATAATATAAATCTGGTGGGAGGGGACCTTTTGAAAAGGCCCCACACTTAGCTTAATTTAACTAATTATTTGTAAACTTACAAGTTGTCCTTGTATAGCTAGTTAGGTAAGTTCATGTCTCTCCCTCTGTAACTTGCCAGATGTAAGTGTTCCAGGGGTGTTTCACAATTTCACAGTCTGTAAAACACAGTGTTTTAAATATACTTTTGTTTGTTTAATTATTTCTAACTTGGAAGTGAGAGGTATTTTAGGACTTTGTTGGTGAATTTATTGAATATCAGAATGCCCCCCCCCCGCCAATGCCACCACCATGGGAACACAGTTCTTAATGATGAATTTTAAGGATACCATGGATTAAATTTTATACAGATATCACCTATGCTCCATCAAGAATTAAATCCACCAACATTTCTCTGAGCAAACATGCCGGAGCCTTCAGGTGACTCTTCCTTCCTACCAGCCTGCAAAGTACAGCCTGGCTCCAAAGGGGATCAGCATCTGCCAGTTGGGAGATGAGTACCCTAGGTTGCTGACCCTGAAGGTGGGGAATGGTGGAAAGGGGATGCATAGAGGTGAATTTGGATGGGAGCCAGTTAACTTCCACTAGGAAAGGAGGGTTTTTGAGGAGTTGAGAGGCTAGCGTATGTAAAAGGTTAGGGACAGGGGTTGAGGGAGGCGAAAGATGTTTTGAGCAGCTGTGATGCTGTGAGGAAGATGCCCCTGGGCTGGAGAGATGATCCAAAGATAATGGATATTCACCCGCTGGACACGTCTACTTTGTGACTTGCTTGAGTCACATGATTTGGCTAATACCAGGAACCTTTTCCTCAGGGGACATCTAATTACTACCCAGTTTGTGTTTTATTTTTCACACTGTCCTTAAGAGTAAGGCCAGATGTCCCCTAGAGGCACAGGCCATTCATCTTCTGAGCTATGTGTCAAATAATCTGAGCCCATCCTTGGGGAAGGCACGGTGGTAGTGGGCTGTCTCTCGAGGACCGGTGTAGGGTCTGTGTCTGAGCCCATTCTTGGGGAAGGCACAGTGGTAGTGGGCCGTCTCCTGATGACCGGCGTAGGGGCTGCTGTGACCTCCATGTTTCTGGCAGCAGCCTATATTTATTTTTTTTCATTAGCATTTTTTCTTTGGCTGCTGTGGGACTCAGTGGTAGCACACAGGATCTTTGTTGCATCATGTGGGATCCTTCGTTGACGTGTACAGACTGTCTGGTTGCGGGGCTCACTAATTGCGGCATGATGGCTTAGTTGCTCCGCGGCATGTGCGATCTTAGTCCTCTGACCGGGGATCAAACTCGTGTCCCTACATAACAAGGTGGATTCTTAACCACTGAGCCACCAGGGAAGTCCGAGCAGCCTGTTTTAAAGAATTTAATACAAAAGTTATGCACTCATGATGTGTAAAGGTTATAATTTTGTGCTTCTGTGCCCCTGTTGTTGTTCAGTTTCTAAGTCATGTTCGACTCTTTATGACCCCATAGACCGCGTAGCACACCTGTCTCCTGCGGTTTGCTCAAATTCATGTCCATTGAGTCAGTGATGCCATCCAACCAGCTCATCCTTTGCCACCCCCTTCTCCTCTTGCCTTCAAACTTTCCCAGCATCAGGGTCTTTTCCAGTGAGTCAGCTCTTTGCATGAAGTGGCCAAAGTATTGGAGCTTCAGCTTTAGCATCCATCCTGCCAATGGATATTTAGGGTTGAGTTCCTTTAGAATTGACTGGTTTGATCACCTTGCAGTTCAAGGGACTCTCAAGAGTCTTCTTCAACATCACAGTTCAAAAGCATCAATTCTTTGGTGTTCAGCCTTCTTTATCCACCTCTCACAACCTTACATGACTATTGGAAAAACCGTATCTTTGACTGTGCAGACCTTTGAAGGCAAAGTGATGTCTCTGTTTTTTAATATGCTGTCTAGGTTGGTCATAGCTTTTCTTCCAGGGAGCAAGTGTCTTTTAATTTCATGGCTGCAGTCACCATCTGCTGTGATTTTGGAGCCCAAGAAAAGAAAATCTGCCACTGTTTACAGTATTTCCCATTCTTTTTGCCATGAAGTGATGGGACTAGATGCCATGATCTTAGTTGCTTGTAATGTTGAGTTTCAAGCCAACTTTTTCACTCTCCTTTTTCACCCTCATCAGGAGGCTTTTTAGTCCCTGTTCAGGCTTGTGCCCTATCTGTATATTCATTAAATATACACATATTGGCTATGATGCCCTCACCAATGTGTTCTGCTCTGGGAATGTGGGGTTAGCATTGTTCTTGGCTCTCAGGAAGTTCATTGTTATGAACCTAGTAATAAGTACAAACAGATATTAATGGACCAGGTTCCTTTACTTAGTATTCCCTTCATGCTCTCTGAAGATCCCAGCAGATACTGTATATGTTCACTAATAATTTGTGAACTTGGATGTTATCACACCTGAGTTAGTGGTGATTTTCGCCAGAGTATTTAAATTCTCTTGGCCTCTCAAGTTTTTCAGTGATGTCATGAAGGGCTTGAATACTTGATCACTGATATGTGTCATTCTACTCTGAAATTCTGTGTGATCACTTTTATTTTTGGGTTCAATAAAATAGCATTAGCTAAGGTCTCCCCAGAGTGTCACTGGAATCTCGTTATTTCCACTTCTGTTATCCAGCTTTCATTTCGGAGAGTTTTAGATCTCTATTTACTATTACATTGCTTCTCAGATTGTATAAGCATTACTCACTTGGGGAAGAAAAGGCAGTTTTCAGAGCACTAAGATGTGGCATCTTCCACCTCAATGGCCGTGATAGAATTGCTCACCGTAGGGTGTCTGACTGTCATCCATATACACGCACAGCGATGATGGCTTCACTATAAACAACGAGTTCCTCTAAATGCTCAGTCTCATCTGACTCATTCAACAGCTGTTTCCTGATTTTTTTTAATCTACATTTTTCTCAAATAAATGTCACTCCTGAATTGTTTGAGAAAAGTAAAATAAAGTTAGGGTGTTTTTAAAGTAAGGAACTGTTGACAGTGTTGCCCAGTGATTTCCTTTTAATGTTTTCTTTTTTCTTTCAGTCTCAGCCCTTCCTTTGCTTTCTGGTCTCTTGCTGCCCTTTAACTGACCTCTGTTTGCCCCTACTGTTCCTTCTTGTCCCCTTCTTTCTTCGCCTCGGTCTTCTCTTTCTTGTTTTATTCCTCTCTCTTTCCTTCCTCTCCCCTTCCTTTGTCACCTTACCTTTCATCTTTTCTCTGCTCTGCACGCCCAATCCCTGCTTCTGTTAGTATTCCCCTCATGCTCTCTGAAGAGCCCAGCAGATACTGTATATGTTCACTAATATCTTGTGAACTTGGACATTATCTGACCTGAGTTAGTGGTGATTTTGGACAGAGTATGTAAATTCTCTCGGCCTCTCAAGTTTTTCAGTGATGCCATGAAGGGCTTGAATAGTTGATCACTGGTATGTGTCATTCTGCTCTGAAATTCTGTGTGTGTGATCACTTTTATTTGAGGGTTCAATAAAATAATGGTTTTTGTTCATCTGTTTAAAATCTTTCTTTGTTTCCACCTGTCATCTTTCTCCATCATTTCAAGTCTCTACCCTTCCACATTATATGTTTCTAAAACTCTGTAAAATAAAATTATATTAAAATATAAATTACAAGGGAAATTTTATTCTCTAACAGCCAAAATATGTTATAAATAAAATTTCCATTTACACTTTAATATTAAATACAGTGTTTACATTTGTAGCATTTTTATACATTTAAAAATTTTATTCTTTTCCTTCCCAGTGGATGGAAAAGATGTACAATGTACAAAAGCTGTACAATGATCATCTAGTTAAAACTAAAGATTTGCCTTATTTGGCACATCTAATAATTCCATCTTTGCCTTGATTGTGTTCTGCTTATTAGATAAGCATTTTGTCACTACCATGGAGACTTTCATTTTTCTGTTTTTCATAAACTTATAAAGTGAGTTCAAGTTGGAATAAAATATTCAAATAGAGTGCAAATAAGACAGTAAAAAGAGGGTAATGGTGTTATTGAAACTGCATATTGGTGTGCTGACAGTCTTACTGGGCAGGAAATTGAAATATTTGTTAATGGATGGATTAACCACTGGATTTGTCAGAGAAGAGTTACTTTCAGTGTTAGTGTCTAATGCAGAAAAGTTCACAGGGCAAAAGAACTAAGGAGGGAACCACTTATACATATAATTGAGTCTTTCTTTTAAAAAAATCTCAGCAGGAAAATGATACAAAAGAAAATTAAAAGTACACCCTATGTCTACAATTTCCATGTTTGTTAATGCCAGGCGAAAAGCATCAGCCTCTAGACAGTGAAAGTGAAAGGAACATCGCTTTGTTGCAAAAGCATTTGTTTGTGCAGTTGGCTACTTCTTGTACACGCATATCTACAGTCCTGATTTTCATCCTGAAAAATCAGTCGCATCTGGTCCATGCTCAAAGGCCTAATTCAGAGTCCTATTATTAAGACAATGTCCTCACACTATTTTACATTCTGTGTTGTGTTTATAGATTTACTTCCATCTAGCAGGTTACATCTTGTACATAGTAGAGTTAGGACAAGAAACCTAAATGGAAAGGAGCATAAACTCTCTTCAAAGCCATTGGATCCTGAATACTATTCCTCAGAAATTTGGCACAAGAACCCTTGACCATCCCGAGTAAGATATCACATGTGGAATACGTGACTTGATAAAATCATTAATGATTCGAGTTAAAGAAACATATTGTTATCTTTGATTTTAATATCATTGCATAATAATAACATTATTTGAAGGAGACCCAAACAGTTTGCTTATGTTTCATATGGATGACTTTTATTTTTAATGTTTTTTATTGTGGTAAAAGTCACATAATATAAAGCACACTGTTTTAACCATATTTAGCTGCACAGTTCAGGGGTACTAAGTATACTCATACTGTTGTATGCAGCGCTCACCATCATCCGTGTCATGGATTTTTCACGTCTCTAAACTGAGACTCTGTCCCCATCAAACACTAACTGCCCGTTCCCCGGCCCCCGCCTCCCCCCATTCCTCATCCTCTGACATCTACCGGTGTGCTTTCTGACTGTGAATTTGACTGTTCTAGTTATCTGGTGTGTAACTGGAATAAAACAGTATTTGTCAGCATCTAATCACTGGAAAAGACTCTGATGCTGGGAGGGATTGGGGGCGGGAGGAGACGGGGACGACAGAGAAGGAGATGGCTGGATGGCATCACCAACTCGATGGACATGAATCTGAGTGAACTCTGGGAGTTGGTGATGGACAGGGAGGCCTGGCGTGCTGGGATTCATGGGGTCGCAAAGAGTCGGACACGACTGAGCGACTGAACGGAATGTATATTGGAATCCTTTTTTCAGGTTAACTTAACATATGTCCTGCAAACATATTGTACCTTCTTTTTTCCCCAGCCCTGTGCTCTACCCGGTACTCATTGGTAATCTTATTCACAGTAGTGTGTTTATGTCAATTTCCAATCTCCCAATTTATCCCACCCCTCCTTTCCCCCCCTTGTGTCCATCCTATACCTGGATAAAACCATAATTCCCAAAGATACATGCACCTCAGTGTTCCTCACAGCACTGTTTACAATAGCCAGGCCATGGAAACAGTGTAGATGCCCATAGGCAGAGGAATGGATAAAGAAGATGTGGTACATATATACAGTGGAATGTTACTTAGCCAGAAAAGGAACAAAATCGTGCCCTTTGCAGAGACATAAATGACTTTCTTGGTTTGTATAAAGTATGGTTACAACTGAGACTTGCCTGGTGGCTCAGATAGTAAAGAATCTCCCTGCAATGCAAGAGACCTGGGTTCGATCCCTGGGTCAGGTAGATCCCCTGGAGAAGGGAATGGCAAGCCACTCCAGTATTCTTGCCTGGGGAATCCATGGGCGGAGGAGCCTGGCCGGCTACAGTCCATGGTGTTGCAGAGTCGGACGTGACTGAGCGACTAACACACACACACACACACACACACACACACACGCGTGCACACACACCCCTGAAGCAAACAGAAGCTAGACTTTGATAATGTAACCGATGATAGCACACCTTCAGAACAGTGCTAAGTTCTTTCCACTTAGAAGTGTGCATTGTTGTGGGTATTGGATTTTGTTACACCCTCCTACAGTTTTGGAGAGAGGCCACAGGGAACCGAGGATACTCTTCCTATGAAATCCTTAAGACCTAGGGTCCATTATACATTCCAGCAGCATTTTACACATTTAAGAAATGTGTTTATTTAGACTTCATTGACTGATTTCTTTGTGTGCATGTGTTTCATGAACAAGCGAAAGGAACCAGTGAAGAAACTTATTGAGAAAATAATAAAAGGGCTGACTTAGCATAGGCTCTTTTTCCAGTCACATTTTTTATTTTGGGAGGGGCGGAATTTCTGGGAGGAAATAAAAGAGGAATACTCTATTTCAACTGTGATATCTCGGAAGGCTTGATTAAAAGTGACTCCCAAGGGAAAAGACATAAAAGACTGCTAGATGTTGTTATGTTTTAGATGTTCTGATATTTTTTTATGGCTCTTTACACAAATTGAAACTAATATTTTCCCAAGCTAGATATATTATTACCATTTTTTAGCATGTTAATGAAATAAATGTATGTCAGTTTGTACAGTATCCACATCATCTTCCCATGGTTTTAAATGTTTACTTTCTAACAGTCCAAGATTATTTTTTTGCTGCTAAATATTTATAACACCTTGAATTTCAATGGCTGTTTCCAATATAACTTCAAAAAATACATTTTCTCAAGGCATTGTATTTAGAAGCTTCCGTTTTTTCCCTAAAGTGCACTGTTTTTACTAATGTATTTGGAAAGCCACTTTCATAGTTCACAGTGGAGCACTGAATTATGATGTTTTCCTACAGCACCTGTTCTTCTGTAAATGTCAACGTGAGCCACGGTTGACCTTTTATTACCTTAAATAGACTCAAAAGGTGGGCCAGGAATGCATTTAACACATGTCCAACCTTCCTCTTCAGGTGACCTGTGTTGCCTGCGGTGCCCTGGGCTAAATATATCAAATCTTTGTTATAAATTCTGCTAAAGTTCAGAAACTGAGATTGAAAGATCCTGAACCCCACTTCTGGTGGGATCAGGGAACTGTAGATGGGTGTTGTGAAGGGAGAGGAAAGGCAAGGCAAAGAGGTGAGCAGATGGATGAATGGCTGGATGGATAGATGGAGGGATGGACGGATGGATGGATTGATGGACGGATGGACGGATGGATGGCTGGATGGATGGATGGATGGATGGCTGGCTGGCTGGCTGGATGGATAGATGGATGGATGGCTGGATGGATAGATGGATGGATGGCTGGCTGGCTGGCTGGATAGATGGATGGATGGATGGACGGATGGACGGATGGATGGACGGATGGATGGATGGATGGATGGATGGACGGATGGCTGGCTGGCTGGCTGGCTGGATAGATGGATGGATGGCTGGATGGCTGGATGGAGGAGGCATAGAGATGGATCCTTAGATATTTCTCCTTTGTGATTACACAGAGAGAATAAAACACAAGAGGAGAACATGAGACATGAGACCTATCCAAGACAGTGGGGATATGTACTAACCAGTATGGTAAGGGCACTGGTAAATTAGAATACTGTTTGGTGGCCTTTGAGGGGTTTCCATTCTACTGAGGGGGATATAGGCCGTGACAAGTAAATAAATACCTTTGCTGTTTTACAGCATGGTAAGTGATATAGGTTAAATAAATCAGGTAAGAGAATTAAGCATGGCAGACAGGGTGTGTGTGTGTGTGTGTTTTTAATCAGCAGTCTAGAAGACTTCTGTAAGGTGGTGACATATAAGAAAGGAGTGAAAAAAAGGGGTGTTCCAGGTAGATGAGCAACTAGTGTCAATATCCTAAGATGGGAATGAGCTTGTAATGTTAAAGGTAAAGAAAGAAAGGTGCCCAGGGAAGATGTTGGAACCGACTGACTCTATAGATCTGGAGCCTGAGGGAGCAGTCATGTCTGGGGTTTGTCTGTCACCTGTGGACACAGGGTGTGTCCACCTGTAAGGTTCCTGGGGAGAGTGTTGACAGAGACGGTTGAGGACGGAGATGAGTGTAGCTCCCAAGTTCAAGCCTAGAAATGGGAAAATGGGCCTTGATGACATTTGAAGGTAATTCTCACCTGCTGTCCTGGAATCCAGCATGGAGGAAATCTCAGCTGTGTTTTTTCGATATTGTTGGCTCTAACAACTGTCACTATAAAAATCACTATAAAAATCGCTAACACTCTAGCAGTTCTCAAGATAAAAGGAGATCCTGGTCCTACTGCAAGTTCTGCCTGCCTTTAGAACAGAGAGATTTACATACTTCTTGAAATCATAATCTGGATTTCTATCAGGGTAACTTCTGGGATAAACTGAAACTTCTTATCAAGTTGTAAAAAGAAATATAGACTTTGAAGCTTCTCAGGGCTGCTCAGGAATATATAGTTTACTCCAGTTTCATGTTAATGATATACGAAACATTTATAATCATAATTCATTTAAACACCCAATGAATCCTTTCTTCCTGCTGAAATAAATCTGTTTGATAATAGAACTGACATTAATGACACAGGGAAATGAGTCATGCTTTACAGCTAATTTGTATCACTATTTCTGTTGAAAAATGCAAGACTTAGAACTTTATTTCGTTAAGATGAAGTGCAGAGAAGTCATTTTTCAGAATGACTTTAACATAATTAAATGTTTTAAAATACAAACTTTAGGGAGAATCTCCAAGTGACACAATAACATCTCCATACTTCTGATAAAGTGCTCATTTGAAATTAATTTTTTTTTGATAGAGAGCGTGGATTTATCTAAGGACTTTTACAGTACTCATTGGATTTCTGATTATTCTCTTAAAGTGTTTTACAAAAGGGTAATAATTTGTATTCCTGAAAAACTAAGCTCCCCTTAGTAGAAACAAATAGGTGCTTACAAGTTCTGCACATGCGTGCATGAGTGCTTAGTCACTTCAGTCGTGTCTGACTCTTTGCAACCCCATGGACTGGAGCCTGCCAGGCTCCTCTGCCTATGGGATTATCCCAGCAAAAGTACTGGAGTTGTTTCCACACCCTCCTAACTCAGGGATCAAACTCATATCTCCTGCGTCTCCTGCATCATAGGCAGATTCTTTACCACTAGGCACCTGGAAAGCACCACTCCAGTATTCTTGGGCTTCCTTTGTGGCTCAACTGGTAAAAGATCCACCTGCAATGTGGGAGACCTGGGTTTGATCCCTGGGTCGGGAAGATCCCCTGGCGAAGGGGAAGGCTACCCACCCCAGTGTTCTGGCCTGGAGAACTCCATGGACTGTATAGGCTATGGGGTCGCGAAGTGTTGGACATGCCTGAGCAACTTTCACACTTCATGCACACACCTGAGAAGCCCAAACGTTATGCAGAGGTTTTAGCATTTTTAAAAAATTATACTTCAGTATTTTTGGCCTATCATACTTTGCATGTGTGCTAAGTCACTTCAGTCGTGTCTGACTCTTTGTGATCCCCTGGACTGTAGCCCGCCAGGCTCCCCTGTCCATGGGGTTCTCCAGGCAAGAATAGTGGAGTGGCTTACAATTTTCTTCTCCAGAGGATCTTCCTGACACAGGAATCAAACCTATGTCTCTTTACGTCTCCTGCATTGGCACTAGCACCACTTTAATCAACTCTAATTCTGTTACTTTGAGTTTTTAAGATAATATGTGATTAGCTGGTTATTTAACAGTTATGTCCATCCTGAGCACTGATGAGCATGCTAAACAGACACAGTCTCCTCGATCACAGGCTCCTAGCCTTAGGAAAGAGGTAGAGAACAAGGCCTTTAATTGATGCATCACACAAGATGCTCAGTGCCAGAAGTGCTATGGTTGCCCCTTGCCCTGGCCATGTTCCTGACTCTCTGAGAGTTGGAGATGATGCTGCATCTGTCTCCCTGAGCTACTTATTTAAGACCTCATTAACTACCTGTAGTTATTTTCATTTTGTTTTCTTTATGGCCCCCATAACAATATAGCTTTCTTTTCTGTATGTTTTGTACCTGTTCATGTGTTGTTTTGTAATAGTTATTAGACTGTTTTCTATGCAGTGTTTTGAAACCTATTACAGCCAACTTAGCACGTGAATGAAAAAAGAAGAGGATTTTCTAAAGTTAAAATTACCTGTTGGAATAATTGTTTTATCAACTTTCTTTTTCTCCAGTGGGAACATCCTCTTCCCCAGTGTGAACAATATATATCCATTGATAAAAGTGTGTTAGTTGCTCAGTCATGTCCAACTTTTTGCGACCCAATGGATTATAGCCCACCAGGTTCCTTTGTCCATGGGATTTTCCAACAAGAATACTGGAGTGGATAGCCATGCCCTTCTCCAGGAGATCTTCCTGACCCAGGTATCAAACACAGTTTCCTGCATTGCAGGCAGATTCTTTACCATCTGTGCCACCAGGGAATCCCATATATTCATTGTTAAAAAAGTGAAAGTCGCTCAGTCATGTCCGATTCTGTGACCCCATGGACTATATACAGTCCATGGAATTCTCCAGGCCAGAATACTGGAATGAGTAGCCTTTCCCTTCTCCAGGGGATCTTCCCAACCCAGGGATCAAACCCAGGTCTCCTGCATTGCAGGTGGATTCTTTACCAACTGAGCCACAAGGGAAGCCCAGTTCATTACTAAACATTTGACAAATACAGAAAGGTGTAAAGAGTTTAAAAAATCACCCATAGCACCACCGTTCAAAGACAAGCACTCTCATTTTTGTGTGTGTTTCCTATTGGTTTTGGATGAATTTTCTTAATTTATAATTTTGCTCTTGAGTAGTTCAGTAGCCTGCTTGTTGTCCATATGGACATCCCAGCAGAAGCGAGAGACACCTGACTGTCTTGGTTTTTTTGTTCTTTTGTTTTACATTTGAAAATGGGTGTGTTTAATGTTGTTTATTTAGCTTCAATAAAACGAAGCTGAATGGTGGAGGCTGACCCAGGGGAATCCAGGACAGGACTTAGTAGGCAGGTCTTTGTCACACCTGAGTGAAACATGCTTTCTTACCACCTCCCTGCTTCCAAGTAAAGTTTGCGAGTTTGTGGGTATCTATTCCCAATTTTTTCAGCAGGTAATATAAATATCATCTTAGAGTTTTAAGGCAAAAGGTGTGCCCCCAGAACCCAACTTGTGACATGCTATAGGACTCTGTCCAAAAATGTGTCCTTTGCCTGAATACATACAGAGAGTACACAGGAAGAAAATAAGAAAAAATGGAGACTTATTACTAAATAAACTCCATCCCATATGACTACCTCGCCGTTTATAGCCATATTTATGGCAGATATATAGTAAGGCTTTTATAGAAACCCTTTGCATCAGTACAGGAACATGAGGTTTGGAGTCACAGACTGACAGTGACCAAGGTCTTACAACGAGTATGTGGTAGAGCAGAAGTCGAATCCTAGGCTACTTTTCCCACTCTGGGTCACTGAACCAACCTCTGATCTGTCGTTTGCCTTTAAAATCATTCTCCTTCCCTGACTCTGATGCTGGGAGGGATTGGGGGCTGGAGGAGAAGGGGACGACAGAGAATGAGATGGCTGGATGGCATCACCGACTCGATGGACATGAGTTTCAGTGAACTCCGGGAGTTGGTGATGGACAGGGAGGCCTGGCGTGTTGTGATTCATGGGGTCGCAAAGAGTCAGACACGAATGAGAGACTGAACTGAACTGAACTGAAAGATTACCCTAATATGCCTTTTTTTGTGTTCTCTTTGGATGAACAGTTTCCATTTTTCAAATATTCTTTACGACATGATCTTCCCCCCACCCTCCTCCATCCTGTACTTATAGAACTAGTTTTTAATGTAAACTTAAGACTTTAAAATTTATTGTATTGGGTTTCAGCCTATCCAGTTGATATATTATCTTACTATGTAAGATCATTTTGAATATTGAGTCTGTCATCTAACATATATGTTGTTGTTCAATTCTGTAAACTGTATCAATGTTTTTCTATTTATTGGTACAAATAATTGTCACACACATTGATCAGGACCAGGCTGAGATGGAGCACTTTTGGCACAAGATGCAACCAATTAAGGTTACCTTGTTCCATTCCTTGGATCTTTTGGTGTTCTAAAATCATAATAAAACACAATTTAGGAATAGGTCAGATATTGGCCCAAGAGTAATTTGCTTTAATTTCTCTTTCATTTTAAGCCATACATAGAGTAATTCTCTGCAGTTTGAGTATTAAGTACATGTTCTCTCAGTAAAGTGTTTATTCGTTCTCCTACATGTTTCTCTACAGGACTTACTCAATAAATACTTCCAAATATAATAAATGACTATGTTTTATTGTCATGAACATAAATTCATGGTCTTTATGTTCTTACATTTGAACTATAGTTTAGACTTCCCTGGTGGCTCAGATGGTAAAGCATCTGCCTACAATGCGGGAGACCTGGGTTTGATCCCTGGGTCGGGAAGATCTCCTGGAGAAGAAAATGGCAACCCAGTCCAGTACTCTTGCCTGGAAAATCCCATGGACAGAGCAGCCTGGTAGGCTACAGTCCATGGGGTCGCAAAGGGTCGGACACGACTGAGCAACTTCACTTTCACTTTAGACTGGGGCTGCCAATGTATTGAAGAGCAGCCAATAAGAAACAAACCCTGGAATTATTTTGGTATGAAAGTGATTGTCATGCTCCTCCCTAATTAAAAGAGATTAAGGAAACTGAGAAATGATTAGATAGTGAGCAAATGATATTTTCATCGGGGTTTATAGAACGAATTGCAGCTGCTTAGTTTTGTCCTTTTCATGAGTTTGATAAGATGGATGATTCTCTTGATGACCACGTATGGAGGCATTGGCACCCACACTAACTTTGTGTGCCACATGGGCATATCCGCTTGTGGGCAAGTCTGCACCCACACTGCATGTGCCACAGGAGCATGAATTCCTTGGCTTGCTCTGTGGAAGCCTGTGACCTGCACTATTGGCCATTTTGTCCTAAGTGGTGTTATGAAGTCAACTTAGAATCTTAGGAGGCCACAATTAGGTATCTGATTACTCTTGGCAGATTATTATAGTGAATTTTAAATTTAGTAGTAGCTTCTTTAATGTTTTCATGGTCATCTTAAATTTCTTAAAATCAAAGTCAAACATAATATTGGCAGAGTTGGTGATGGATGGGGAAGCCTGTCGTGCTGCTGTCCACAGGGTTGGAAAGAGTCGGACATGACTGAGTGACTGAAATGAACTGAAAAATTTGAGGAAAGAAGAGATAAGTTATTTTCAACTGTTGTCCACTGTAGATGATGCTTTTATCAGACAAGGATGTTCTGAAAGAAGCCTTTATAAAACATTTTCTCATCTTCCATAAGCAAACATTTTGATGCACATCATAGAGTCCATGCCCGCTCCAAAAAGAGTGATTTGAGGTATCTTTTTCCTCAATATTTAAAAGACTATCAAATGTCCATTAAATAAATTTGCCGAAAACTTGTTTAATAATAACACACTAGAAAAACAATTGAAATCATTTGTGAAGGGTAAATTAATTTTTTTAAGTTCCTTTATTTGACATTTTTAAGATTTCAGATAAAAATAATCCTATGTGTGTTTATGTTAGCTTTCTAGGGCTGCTGTAACAAAACGCCACAAATTTTGACCTATAACAATAGAGTTTATTCTCTCACAGTTCTAGAGGCTAATAGTCTGATGTCACGGTGTCCTTGGGACCCTGTTTTCTTGGAAGCTCTAGGGGATAATCTGTTCATGACTTTCTCTTAGGTCTAGTGTTGGCAGTAATCTCTAGGATTCCGATCTCTACCCTCTTCAGTCACTTGGAGTTATCCTGTGTATTTGTCTATGTTTTGTGCCTTGCAGAGAATACCCTGTTTCCAAATGAGATCACATTTACTGGTACTGAGGGTTAGGTCTTGAATATATTTTCTTGGGGGACTCAGTTGAATCCATGACAGCACTGCTGTTCAGTTGCTCAGTCGTGTCTGAATCTCTGTGACCCCATGGACTGCAGCACACCAGGTTTCCTGTCCTTCATCATCTCCCGGAGCTTGCTTAAACTCATGTCCATTGAGTCACTGATGCCATCCAACCATCTCGTCCTCTGTCATCCCCTTCTCCCGCTTTCAATCTTTCCCAGCATCTGGGTCTTTTCTAATGAGGCAGCTCTTAGTATCAGGCGGCCAAAGTATTGGAGTTTCAGCTTCAGCATCAGTCCTTCCAATGAATATTCAGGATCGATTTCCTTTACTATTGACTGGTTTGATCTCCTTGCACTCCAAGGTGCTCTCAAGAGTCTTCTCCAACACCGCAGCTCAAAAGCCTCAATTCTTCATTGCTCAGATTTCTTTATGGTCCAACTCTCACATCGATACATGACTACTGGAAAAACCATAGGTTTTGTTATGTGGACCTCCGTCAGCAAAGTAATTCCTCTGCTTTTTAATACACTGTCTAGGTTTGTCATGGTTTTTCTTCCAAGGAGCAAACGTCTTTTAATTTCATGGCTGCAGTCACCATCTGCAGTGATTTTGGAGCCCCCCAAAATAAAGTCTTCCACTGTTTCCCCATTTATTTGTCATGAAGTGATGGGACCAGGTGCCATGATCTTCATTTTTTGAATGTTGAGTTTTTGGCCAGCTTTTTCAGTCTCTTCTTTCACCTTCATCAAGAGGCTCTTTAGTTCCTCTTTGCTTTCTGCCAAAAGGGTGGTGTCATCTGCATTGGTTGAATAGCAACAGCCTAAGACTGAAGTTGGTAATAGGATGTCAGGGACATTGGCGATACTTATCTCTCTGGGATTTCTTTCAGCCAAAGGCCTGATCTGGGGCCAGCCGCTTGCCCATGAGCTAATCATAACCTCAGACTATCTGTTATTTAAGAAGCTTATAATTTCTCCTTGGAGCGTTTTTCCACCAACCTTTTATTTCAGAAGTGTTTCCAGTGATCGTTCTGTGATCAGAAACTGTAAACAATGCAGACTAGGTTTAGCTGTTGGCTTAATACTACAGTTGACAAAACAGTATTAACATTGCTGATGGGATGACAGAGACTCTGCCTTTTTTTGAATCCTAAAAGACTTTTGTGACCAAATGTTTTTTATCTTTAGAGTAATTATACTGTAACATATTGTTGAAATGTAAAATAGGAATACTAGTATAATAATAATTATGGTAAAAGCTGAATACTTTACAGGCATTTGCCTCATTGATTTCATAGAATGACCTAATGTCATGAGCGTGTACCTGAGCAGGACCTATGGGGCCTTCCTGGGGCAGACCCCTCCCCATATCATCTGAAGTACCCCCACCTTAACAACATCTCATATTTTCCTGAGTTTTCCAGGTGCTAAAACCCACCACTAAGTAAAAGAAACTGATGGCCAGGAGTATAAAGCCCCAGAACACTGGAGCCTGAGGACTGATAATGTTATTCCTGTGACATCACGCTGGTTCAGTTCAGTTCAGTGCAGTCGCTCAGTTGTGTCCGACTCTTTGTGACCCCATGAATCACAGCACGCCAGGCCTCCCTGTCCATCACCAACTCCTGGAGTTCACTCAAACTCATGTCCTTCGAGTCAGTGATGCCATCCAGCCATCTCATTCTCTGTCGTCACCTTCTCCTCCTGCCCCCAATCCCTCCCAGCATCAGAGTCTTTTCCAGTGAGTCAACTCTTCGCATGAGGTGACAAAATACTGGAGTTTCAGCTTCAGCATCAGTCCTTCCAGTGAACACCCAGGATCGATCTCCTTTAGAATGGATTGGTTGGATCTCTTTGCAATCCAAGAGACTCTCAAGAGTCTTCTCCAATACCACAGATCAAAAGCATCAATTCTTTGGCTATCAGCTTTCTTCACAATCCAACTCTCACATCCATACATGACCACTGGAAAAACCATAGCCTTGACTAGACAGACCTTGGTTGGCAAAGTAATGTCTCTGCTTTTTAATATGCTATCTAGGCTGGTCATAACTTTCCTTCCAAGGAGTAAGCGTCTTTTAATTTCATGGCGGCAATCAGCATCCATAGTGATTTTGGAGCCCAAGAAAATAAAGTCTGACACTGTTTCCACTGTTTCCCCATCTATTTCCCATGAAGTGATGGGACCAGGTGCCATGATCTTCGTTTTCTGAATTTGAGCTTCAAGCCAACTTTTTCACTCTCCTCTTTCACTTTCATCAAGAGGCTTTTGAGTTCCTCTTCACTTTCTGCCATGAGGGTGGTGTCATATGTATATCTGAGGTTGTTGATATTTCTCCCAGCAATCTTGATTCCAGCTTGTGCTTCTTCCAGCCCAGCGTTCCTCATGATGTACTCTGCATAGAAGTTAAATAAGCAGGGTGACAATATACAACCTTGATGTACTCTTTTTCCTATTTAGAACCAGTCTGTTGTTCCATGTCCAGTTCTAACTGTTGCTTCCTGACCTGCATACAGGTTTCTCAAGAGGCAGGTCAGGTGGTCTGGTATTCCCATCTCTTTCAGAATTTTCCACAGTTTGTTGTGATCCACACAGTCAAAGGCTTTGGCATAGTCAACGAAGCAGAAATAGATGTTTTTTTGGAACTCTCTTGCTTTTTCCATGATCCAGCAGATGTTGACAATTTGATCTCTGGTTCCTCTCTCTTTTCTAAAACCAGCTTGAACATCTGGAAGTTCATGGTTCACATAATGCTGAAGCCTGTCTTGGAGAATTTTGAACATGACTTTAATAGCATGTGAGATGAATGCAATTGTGCGGTAGTTTGAGCATTCTTTGGCATTGCCTTTCTTTGGGATTGGAGTGAAAACTGACCTTTTCCAGTCCTGTGGCCACTGCTGGGTTTTCCAAATTTGCTGGCATATTGAGTGCAGCACTTTCACAGCATCATCTTTCAGGGTTTGAAATAGTTCAACTGGAATTCCATCACCTCCACTAGCTTTGTTCGTAGTGATGCTTTCTAAGGCCCACTTGACTTCACATTCCAAGATGTCTGGCTCTAGGTGAGTGATCACACCATCATGATTATCTTGGTTGTGAAGATCTCTTTTGTACAGTTCTACTGTGTATTCTTGCCACCTCTTCTGAATATCTTCTGCTTCTGTTAGGTTCATGTCATTTCTGTCTTTTATCGAGCCCATTTTTGCATGAAATGTTCCCTTGGAATCTCTCATTTTCTTGAAGAGATCTCTTGTTTTTCCTAGTCTGTTGTTTTCCTCTATTTCTTTGCATTGATCCCTGAGGAAGGCTTTCTTATCTCTCCTTGCTATTCTTTGGAACTCTGCATTCAGATGCTCATATCTTCCCTTTTCTCTTTTGCTTTTTGCTTTTCTTTTCACAGCTATTTGTAAGGCCTCCTCAGAAAGCCATTTTGCTTTTTTGCATTTCTTCTCCATGGGGATGGTCTTGTTCCCTGTCTCCTGTACAATGTCACGAACCTCCGTCCAGAGTTCATCAGGCACTCTATCTATCGGATCTAGACCCTTAAATCTATTTCTCACTTCCACTGTATAATCATAAGGGATTTGATTTAGGTCATATCTGAATGGTCTAGTGGTTTTCCCTACTTTCTTCAGTTTAAGTCTGAATTTGGCAATAAGGAGTTCATGATCTAAGTGACAGTCAGCTCCTGGTCTTGTTTTTGCTAACTGTATAGAGCTTCTCCATCTTTGGCTACAAAGAATATAATCAATCTGATTTCGGTGTTGACCATCTGGTGATGTCCATGTGTAGAGTCTTCTCTTGTGTTGTTGGAAGAGGGTGTTTGCTATGACCAGCGCGTTCTCTTGGCAAAACTCTGTTAGCCTTTGCCCTGCTTCATTCCGTGCTCCAAGGCCAAATTTGCCTGTTACTCCAGGTGTTTCTTGACTTCCTACTTTTGCATTCCAGTCCCCTATAATTAAAAGGACATCTTTTTTGGGTGTTAGTTCTAAAAGGTCTTGTAGGTCTTCATAGAACCGTTCAACTTCGGCTTCTTCATCGTTACTGGTTGGGGCATAGGCTTGGATTACTGTAATATTGAATGGTTTGCCTTGGAAACAAACAGAGATCATTCTGTTGTTTTTGAGATTGCATCCAAGTACTGCATTTCAGACTCTTTTGTTGACCATGATGGCTACTCCATTTCTTCTAAGGGATTCCTGCCCACAGTATACAATGGTCATCTGAGTTAAATTCACCCATTCCAGTCCATTTTAGTTCACTGATTCCTAGAATGTCTATGTTCACTCTTGCCATCTCCTGTTTGACCACTTCCAATTTGCCTTGATTCATGGACCTAACAGGAGTATATAGCCCCAGACTTACTGGAGCCTGAGGACTGATAATGTTACCCCTGTGACACCACGCTGGTACCTCACCATTAACCAGAGAGTTGTGCATCAGATGCTTCTGAGATGCTTCTGCCTCACCTGCCTTTAAAAATGCTCTACTGAAGCATTTCAGGGAGTTCAGGGTTTTTGAGCAGGAGCCACAAGTTGTCCCTTCAGGGCCCTGCAGTACGCCTTTCTCCAGACTCCGACGTTTCGGTTTGTTTGACCTCACTGTGGATCAGGAACACAAACTTGCATTCGGTAGCAGGCACAGGCTGAGGCTTGCGTACATAGGTCGCTTGTCCATGAACTTCACAACTCGGTAAGTCCCCTGAATACAAATGAGTTCCATTCCAAGACTGCCTTTTGCAAGTCCAGTTTGTTCATAAATCAAGCAAAGTTAACCTAGGTACCCAGCTAGCACAATCAGAGTGCAAGCTGCAGTTTCACTCATCCTGTTGTTGCTGGAACACACATTCGCATCTTTGAAAGCTCACAACTTAAAAGTTCATGGGTAGGGAATTGACTGTGATTTGGGAAGCAGGGTTTGAACCTAGTGGTGTGACCCTGAACACAAGCTCTCACCCTCCCAGTTATATGTTATTTTTATTTTGTTTTCTATTCAAGGCAGGTGAAATTGCTAGTGAGCACAGTTTGCTTTAAGATAATTGTAGATTCACATCAAGTTGAGAGAAATAATACAGAGAAATTCGTTGTTATCTTTTATGCAGTTTCCCTCCTTTTAGGCAGCGGTTATCTCTTGAGAGTCCCTTGTACTGCAAGGAGATCCAACCAGTCCATTCTAAAGGAGATCGATCCTGGGTGTTCATTGGAAGGACTGATGCTGAAGCTGAAGCTCCAATACTTTGGCCTCCTCATGCGACGAGTTGACTCACTGGAAAAGACTCTGATGCTGGGAAAGGTTGGGGGCAGGAGGAGAAGGGGGTGACCGAGAATGAGATGGCTGGATGGCATCACCGACTGTGTGGACATGAGTTTGAGTGAACTCTGGGAGTTGATGATGGACAGGGAGGCCTGGCGTGCTGTGATTCATGGGGTCACGGAGAGTCGGACACGACTGAGCGACTGAACTGAACTGAACTGAACTGATATCTTGCAGAACTGTAACTCTGTATCATAATCTTTGGGGTTTGGCCTTTTTCACCCAGCATACTTCTCTTGAGGTTCATTGAGGTTGATCAGGCATCAGAAGTTAGTTCACTGTATAGCTGATGAATACTCCATGATATGGGGGTACCACAGTTTGTATAATACTCAACTGCAAAAGACGTTTGGGTTGTTTCCAGCTTGGGGCTGTTATAAATAAGGCTGCAGTAATCGTTCATGCACAAATCTTTGTGTGAAGGTAAGTTTCCATTTCTCAGGATCAACCCTAGGAGTGCAGCTGTTGCCTTGTGTTAGTTGTATATTTAGTTTTGTAATTGAAATGTCCAAACTTTTTTTAGAGTGGCCCATGCATCGAAATCTATTCTTTTATACCTTGTTTATATATTTTATATTTACTGATTTCATTTTTGCAATTTATACTTCCCACAATGACCCTGAAGTTTGATAGCAAATGCAGTATGTGGTGGTTTGGGGGTCTTTTGAATCATGTGTTTTGCAAGGCTCTTTTTCTGGAGTGAGTCATTTAAGTAATAGATGAGCCAAACAGTCTCCTCAGCTTTTATATCATCAAGAGATTTTATTTTTCTCTCCTCAACTCTATCCTGTGAAAAGAATATACATGAAATAGTGTGTGAAAAGGATATACTTTCTAAGAGTTTTTAATGTTTATTAATTCAGTTCAGTTCAGTTGAGTCGCTCAGTCATGTCCGACTCTTTGCGACCCCATGAATCACAGCACGCCAGGCCTCCCTGTCCATCACCAACTCCCGGAGTTCACTTAAACTCTTGTCCATAGAGTCGGTGATGCCATCCAGCCATCTCCTTCTCTGTCGTCCCCTTCTCCTCCTGCCCCCAATCCCTCCCAGCATCAGAGTCTTTTCCAGTGAGTCAACTCTTCGCATGAGGTGGCCAGAGTATTGGAGTTTCAGCTTCAACATCAGTCCTTCCAATGAACACCCAGGATTGATCTCCTTTAGAATGGACTGGTTGGATCTCCTTGCAGTCCAAGGGACTCTCAAGAGTCTTCTCCAGCACCACAGTTCAAAAGCATCCATTCTTCGGCGATCAGCTTTCTTCACAGTCCACCTCTCACATCCATATATGACCATGGGAAAAACCATAGCCTTGACTAGATGGACCTTTGTTGGCAAAGTAATGTCTCTGCTTTTTAATATACTATCTAGGTTGGTCATAACTTTCCTTCAAAGGAGTAAGCGTCTTTTAATTTCATGGCTGCAATCAGCATCCGCAGTGATTAAACGATGCTAAATTTTTCTATGTCTAAAGGCATACCCAATTCGTTTTGTCCTCAAATATAACCCTTCGAATATTTAGCAACTGAACTCTTAAAGTGCTGTATTGAGTCTATAACTAACTACAGGTGCTATTTTATTGCAGTAGCTCTTTATGCAGGATCCATTGCTTTGTTCTCTCCCATTAACATTTATATTAAAAGATGGCTCTTTTATAAGTACCCCCCTGTAAACAGCTCTTGCAATAAATGAGTAGATCTCTAGACCATGGTTGAAGGATAGCTTCTCTCCAACGGGACAGATCAAGTGTATTTATTTCTTATCTTAACTCTTATACATCATTTCTCAACTTCAGTGCTTATGGCTGCTGTGTTTTTCCTGTGGTGTGTTTTTTCTGCATTGTATCTGGTTTTGCTCTTGATTAGTCCTGTAGGGTTTCACTTTTATTCTCTGTTCCAATTATTTTTTTCCTTCATAATTAATTTTTCATATGTGTCCTCCTAGTTTTATTTTACTTTCATAATCCCTCTGATCTCTGTGATTTCTCAGCTTACACATAGTTCAAGAATGAAGTTTTTAATAATATTTTCAGTGTATATATTTGCATAGGTAAAGCTCAGAAATGAATTGAGTATTTTTTAAAGCACTTTATTCATTTTGATTTCCAGATGGAATAGGCAGGTAGCATCACATGTTTTAGGAATTCAAAAGTTAAATTTCAAAAGTTTAAAAATGAGTGCTTAGGAGGCCTGGGGCTGTTATGAACAGTCATCAGTTGCCTACTGTTTTTAACAATTACAGATGATCTGTGTGATTTCCTGTGATCACTGGATGTTTGTCGCTGCATGTACTGGAATTATCAAATGAAAACTACACTTTACTAAACCTTAGGAAACTAAACTTTGATCAGATTGATTCGTTCTGTCAAACAAAAACCTTATTTCTTTATTAATAAATGAGTATTAATGTGCAAAAGAGAACTTTAATGAACACTGCAAAAGTCATTATTTAGTAGTTTAATACTATTCACAGGAAGTGAGTGACTTGATGAGGATTTCTCAACCTTAGCACCATTTGCGTTTTGGACCAGGTAATTCCTTACTGTGGACAACTGACCTGTTCATTGATTGATGTGTACTTCACAGCATCCCTGGTCCCTACACACTGCATGGCAGTAAGATACCTCCCCACATGTCCTTAAGAACATCTCTAGACATTGCTTGTGCTTAGAGTAGGGGTGGCATCAAATCTCTCCTATTGAGAACCTCTGGGCACCTATATAAGATTGAGACATTTATGAAAGTTTCATTCTTAACATCCTGGTACATGCCGATAGATGAAGTTGGATGTTATGAGGTAATAGAATAATCGAAATTTACTTCTTTATACCTTATCTCTCATACTAGCAGACAAGTTAATCCTTATTCCTGCAGTCCATGGAGGAGTGAGAGCACGTTATCCCAAAACTGCGCCATTATTCCATGGGGTCAGGAGGACTCTGTTGCCCAGAACTCAGATGCCATGTTGCACGGGTGATGCCGTGTTGCACGGGTGATGATGGTCCTGGGACCCAGGGACAGCTCCAGTTGCTTTGGCTTTGGTCAAGTTATGGCTCAAGCTGAGAATCCTCCGGGAGACTGAAAACAACGTGTTCTCTTTTTTTCTTATGTCAGATTTAATCTTTAGGTTTCATTACTGCTAGATTTTCTCTGTATAACCTCCAAGCCTAGGGATGGAGGCAGGCTTGTCTCCATCTATTTACATAAAATAGTAAAATAAGGTACCCTGAGCCCCGCTCACTCCTCAGTCTGGCTTCCTATACACTGCATCTGTCCTGACCTTTTCTCCCCCAGCAAAACTATGGCCCTGTTTATTGTCCATTCCTCCGTGACTTCTGTCTATGGTTAGTGACCCTTGTTACGTGTTTTCAGGTGAGGGGTTAATAAATGGTAATGGCTTCCAGATTTGCTTTTCGGTAAGGCTGAGTGAAGTAGAAAACTGAAAACTCCGGCAGGGCCACTGACAGAAAAGCCCTGGCGTGCTTGCAGCGCATTGCAGAGCTGTACTTTGTCTGCATCCACACAATGGAGCTTGTGACTTCAAAAGCCTGGAAAGTCCCCGCTGTGATGGACATAAAGTCCAGTCCAGTATCTGCCACAGGAACTGAGGGAACGAATAGCACTTTGTGGGCATTGTGAGGGATGGGGCGTGGGCTTGGGTAGGCAGATTTTCCTTCCTAAGAGAAATCTGAATTGTCTTTGATGCCCTGAATTTCTCTATCACCTGTATGCTGTCAAGCCATCAGATTTCAAGTTTGTGCTTTGCACCATGGCTTGACTATTCTTGTCACATCCTCACTGGGAGTTTGAACAGAGAAAGGCTCTCTCAGCTCCTTATCCCTTCTCTACTCCCCTGATTAATTGTCTTGGGCACACGTTTTGCTGCATCACAACAATTGCCTGTGGGTCTCCACACCTGGCTCCATTTGGTCTACTCCCCTCTATCTCCTGTCACTAACACAAGGATCCTGATTTCCAGCAGACCAAGTTGTCTTTTTTTCTTTTTAAATCAACTCTGAATGTACCAAGCTCGTACCTGTTCTGTGCTTTAGCTTATGTTTTACATACTTGTGTGGAATGAAAATATTCCTTCTTGACCTCTGATCTTATTTTCACTCACCGTCCCAGGTTCAGCTGAAGCCCACCTCCTTCTCTAGGTTATCCATAATGTAGCTCTTCTATTCCATATTGATCTTGACTTGCTTTTATTCTGAAAGCATTGACTACACACAGTACTCATTTTGGCCTTTAGCAGATATGTCTTTGTTCAGAGCGGTAACAAACAGCTTTGTGTGTATAGTTCACCTCTTCATCTTATTAAGACATCCCTGGAAGGCAAGTGTTTTGAGCTTTTTATATTTCATCAGGATATATATGCTTAACAGGTACTTGGCAAAGATTTATATAAATGGCTGACCAGGCATCGGTTTTATTCTGATTTTAATCACACCATGTGTAATCCCAGATTAAAGTTAAGAAGGATGGGCTTTCAGCATGTCAGAGGAGGAAGGTATATTTCCTTAGATGAGAAACTAAAGTTAGAGGTATCTTGGGAAGGGATTTATCAACTAGGAATCTGTAAAAGGAAATCAGTTTAACTTATTTGGATTATGGTATTATCTGAATAATACCATAATAATTATTGGGATTATGTGAACTGTGGTATTATTAATGCCACTTTGAATATAAAATGTATGTCATATTGAGCTGGTAGTAAAAATGAATAAAGGTAGAAATAACAGTTGACAAGGATTTTAAGACATCTGATTTCCAAATTCTGATTTTGATTTTCTTCTTTTTAAACATCCAGATACCTCTCATTCCTGCATGAATGGACATTTGAAAGTGCCCTTGTCAAAGATTTGCAAGCATGGAGTCCTCATCAATGCTCTCCTCCTTGAATGACGAGTGTAAATCAGACAATTACATTGAACCTCACTACAAGGAATGGTACCGAGTGGCCGTGGACACGCTGATTGAACATGGGTTAGATGCATACGAAGCATTTCTTGCCAAGGAACGAGTGTCAGACTTTCTAGCTGAGGAAGAAATTAACTACATTTTGAACAATGTTCAAAAAGTTGCACAAAGCACGGCACATGGTACTGATAATTCCTGCGATGATGCGTCATCTTCAGGGACGTACTGGCCTGTGGAGTCCGATGTGGAAGCCCCGAATCTTGACTTAGGCTGGCCATATGTAATGCCTGGACTCTTAGGGGGGACACACATTGACCTCCTCTTTCATCCACCAAGAGCGCAACTGCTTACGATTAAGGAAACCATTCGGAAGATGATCAAAGAAGCACGAAAGGTAACATTTCTGTCTCTAGAGGAAAGATTTGAAACGTGGGAAATCACCAGCGTAGTATCGATAGAGCAGTCTCCAACCGTTTTGGCATCAGGAACCAGTTTCGTGGAAGACAGGTTTTCCACGGACCAGGGGGGAGGGTTGGGAGGAGTGGTTTGGGGATGGTTTGAGTGCATTCCATTTATTGTGCACTTCTTTTCTGTTATTCTTACACTGTCATATATAACGAAATAATCATGCAACTCATAATGTAGAATCAGGAGGAGCCCTGAGCTTGTCTTCCTGCAACTGGCCGGTCCCATCTGGGGGTGACGGGAGGCAGCAGCAGCTGCTCTCCAATGCTAGCATCACTGCCTCAGATCACCAGGCATTAGATTCTCATAAGGGACGAGCCATCTAGATCCCAGTAGTTCACCGCAGGGTTCATGCTCGTCTGAGAACTAATGCCACCCCTGATCTGAGAGGAGGCAGAGCTCAGACTGTAGAGTGAGCGATGCGGAGTGGCTGGAGATACAGACGAAGCCTCGTGTGTTCACCCTCCCCCTGCCGTGCAGCCCCGTTCCTAACAGACCTCAGACTGGTAGCAGCCCATGACCCAGGGATGGGGGACACACGGTATAATAGATACATAGGTTAATAACAATCTCTACATGTATAGACCATGCTTGTTACTTTCAGGAAATAGACATACGAGTATATCGGCAGGCTGTATTTCTCACATGTTGCAAGTTTCTGAGATCAGGTGTTGCATCCCTGCTACAGATGGAGATTTCCTTCTCTTCATCATGTTCATGCATCTGAGAGAACTTCATGCATGATATCTAAGGTGTATGGAAAAAAAAAAAAGGTGTATGGGCTGGAAATGGGATGATTTGATGCATTCATAATCTAAATCATTTAACTTCTTCTTAATCTCTGAAAGGAAATATGTGGTTAGTAAATATGGTAAAATTTTCTTTGTTCGTAAGCGCTGCTGCTAAGTCGCTTCAGTCATGTCCGACTCTGTGTGACCCCACAGACGGCAGCCCGCTGGCTCCCCCATCCCTGGGATTCTCCAGGCAAGAACACTGGAGTGGGTTGCCATTTCCTTCTCCAATGCATGAAAGTGAAAAGTGAAAGTGAAGTCGCTCAGTTGTGTCCGACTCTTAGCGACCCCATGGACTGCAGCCCACCAGGCTCCTCCATCCATGGGATTTTCCAGGCAAGGGTACTGGAGTGGGGTGCCATTGCCTTCTCCGATTTGTAAGCGCACAGAGTCCTAATTCTTGCTCTGGATATAGTTTATTTTGGTAAATAAAACATTTTGTTGTTGTTCAGTCGTTTAGTGCTGTCTGACTCTTTGCAACTGCATGAACTACAGCACACCAGGCTTCCCTGTCCTTCACTATCTCCTGGAGCTTGCTCAAACTCATATCCATTGAGTCAATGATGCCATCCGACCGTCTCATCCTTTGTTGCCCACTTCTCCTGCCCTCAATCTTTCCCAGCATCAGGGGCTTTTCCAATGAGTTGCCTCTTCGCATTAGGTGGCAAAAACATTGGTGCTTCGGCTGCTGTCTTTCTAATGAATATTCAGGGTTCATTTCCTTTAGGATTGACTGGCTTGATCTCCTTGCAGTCCAAGGGACTCTCAAGAGTCTTCTCCAACACCAGAGCTAAGAAGCATCATTCTTTGGTGCTCAGGCTTCTTCATGGTCCAGCTTTCACATCATTCATATATATCATTCATATATAGCTATATAGTCATATAGCTTTGACTATATGGACCTTTATTGACAAAGTGATGTCTCTGCTTTTTAACACACTGTCTAGGTTTGTCATAGCTTTTCTTCTGAGGAACAAGTGACTTAATTTCATGGCTGCAGTCACCATCTGCAGTGATTTTGGAGCCCAAGAAAATAAAGTCTGTTACTGTTTCCATTATTTCCCCATCTATTTGTCATGAAGTGATGGGACCAGATACCATGATCTTAGTTTTTTTAATGTTGAGTTTCAAGCTACCTTTTCAATTTACTCTTTTCACCCTCATCAAGAGGCTCTTTTCACTTCACTTTCTGCCATTAGAGTGGTATGATCTGCATATTTGAGATTCTTGATATTTCTCCTGGCAGTCTTGATTCCAGCTTGTTATTCATCCACCCCAGCATTTCACATGATGTACTCTCACAGTAAACTGGAAAATTCTGAAAGAGATGGGAATACCAGACCACCTGACCTGCCTCTTGAGAAACCTCTATGCAGGTCAGGAAGCAACAGTCAGAACTGTACATGGAACAACAGACTGGTTCCAAATAGGAAAAGGAGTACGTCAAGGCTGTATATTGTCACCTTGCTTATTTAACTTATATGCAGAGTACATCATGAGGAATGCTGGGCTGGAAGAAGCACAAGCTGGAATCAAGATTGCCGGGAGAAATATCAGTAACCTCAGATATGCAGATGACACTACCCTTATGGCAGAAAGTGAAGAGGAACTCAAAAGCCTCTTGATGAAAGTGAAAGAGGAGAGTGAAAAGGTTGGTTTGAAGCTCAACATTCAGAAAACAAAGATCATGGCATCTGGTCCCATCACTTCATGGGAAATAGATGGAAAAACAGTGGAAACAGTGTCAGACTTTATTTTTTGGGGCTCCAAAATCACTGCAGATACTGATTGCAGCCAGGAAATTAAAAAACGCTTACTCCTTGGAAGGAAAGTTATGACCAAACTTGATAGTATACTAAAAAGCAGAGACATTACTTTGCCATCAAAGGTCCATCTAGTCAAGGCTATGGTTTTTCCCGTGGTCGTGTATGGATGTGAGAGTTGGACTGTGAAGAAAGCTGATCGCCGAAGAATTGATGCTTTTGAACCGTGGTGTTGGAGAAGACTCTTGAGAGTCCCTTGGACTGCAAGGAGATCCAACCAGTCCATTCTAAAGGAGATCAATCCTGGATGTTCATTGGAAGGACTGATGCTAAAGCTGAAACTGCAATACTTTGGCCACCTCATGCGAGGAGTTGACTCACAGGAAAAGACTCTGATGCTGGGAGGGATTAGGGGTGGGAGGAGAAGGGGACGACAGAAAATGAGATGGCTGGATGGTATCACCGACTCAATGGACATGAGTTTGAGTGAACTCCGGGAGTTGGTGATGGACAGGGAGGCCTGGCGTGCTGTGATTCATGGGGTCACAGAGAGTTGGACACGACTGAGCGACTGAACTGACTGACTGACTGACTCTGCATATAAGTTAAATAAGCAGGGTGACAATATACAACCTTGAGATACTCCTTTCCCCATTTTGAACCAGTTCATTGTTCCATGTCTGGTTCTAACTGTTGCTTCTTGACCTGCAAACAGGTTTCTCAGGAGACAGGTGAGAAACTATTCCCTTCTCATAAGGTAGTATTGTTTTCCCTTCTCTAAGAATTTTCCACAGTTTGTTTTGATCCACACAGTCATTTGCTTTTGTGTAGTCAATGAAGCAGAAGTTTTTCTGAAATTCTCTTGTGTTTTCTCAGTTCCAACGGATGTTGGCAATTTGATCTCTGCTTCCTCTGCCTTTTCTAAATCCAGCTTGAATATCTGGAAATTCTCAGTTCACATAGCTTTGAAGCCTGACTTGGAGAATTTTGAGCATTACTTTGCTAGCATTTAAAATGAGTGCAATTGTTTGCTAATTTGAACATTCTTTGGCATTGCCTTTCTTAGGGATTGGAATGAAAACTGACCATTTCCAGTCCTGTGGCCACAGCTGAGGGTTCCAAATTTGCTCGCATATTGAGTGCAGCACTTTCACAGCATCATTTTTTTAGGATTTGAAATAACTCAACTAGAATTCCATCACCTCCACTAGCTTTGTTTGTAGTGATGCTTCTGAGGCCCACTTGACTTCAGACTCCAGGATGTCTGACTCTAGATCAGTGACCACACCATTATGGTTGTCTGGGTCATTAAGACCTTTTTGTATAGTTCTTCTTGTATTCTTGTCACGTCTTCTTAATCTCTTCTGATTCTGTTAGTGAAGTGAAGTCGCTCAGTTGTGTCTGACTTTGCGACCCCGTGGACTGTAGCCCACCACGCTCCTCTTTCCATGGGACTTTCCAGGCAAGAGTACTGGAGTGGATTGCCATTTCCTTCTCCAGAGGATCTTCCTGACCCAGGGATCGAACCTAGGTCTCCCGCATTATAAGCAAGACGCTTTACTGTCTGAACCTCCAGGGAATATTCTGTTAGGTTCTCACGATTTCTGTCCTTTATTGTGCCCATCTTTGAATGAAACATTCTCTTGGTGTCTCTCATTTTCTTGATGAGATCGCTGTTCTTTCCCATTCTATTGTTTTCCTCTATTTCTTTGCATTATTCACATAAGAAGGCTTTCTTACCTCTTCTTGCTATTCTTTGCATTCAGATGGGTATTATCTGTCTTTTTCTCTTTTGCCTTTTCTGTCTCTTCTTTTCTCAGCTATTTTTAAGGCCTCCTCAGACAACCATTTTGCCTTTATTTTTTTTTTGGGGGGGTGGATGGTTTTCATCACTGCCTCCTGTACAATATTATAAACCTTCGTCCGTAGTTCTTCAGGCACTCTATCAGATGTAATCTCTTGAATCTATTTATCCCTTGAATAAAGCATCAGTTCAGTTCACTTCAATCGCTCAGTCGTGTCCGACTCTTTGCGACCCCATGAATCACAGCACACCAGACCTCACTGTCCATCACCAACTCCCGGAGTTCACTCAAACTCATGTCCATCGAGTCGGTGATGCCATCCAGCCATCTCATTCTCTGTCGTCCCCGTCTCCTCCCACTCCCAATCCCTCCCAGCATCAGAGTCTTTTCCAGTGAGTCAACTTGTCGCATGAGGTGGCCAGAGTATTGGAGTTTCAGCTTCAGCATCAGTCCTTCCAATGAACACCCAGGACTGATCTCCTTTAGAATGGACTGGTTGGATCTCCTTGCAGTCCAAGGGACTCTCAAGAGTCTTCTCCAGCACCACAGTTCAAAAGCATCGATTCTTCGGCGATCAGCTTTCTTCACAGTCCAACTCTCACATTCATACATGACCATGGGAAAAACCATAGCCTTGACTAGACGGACCTTTGTTGGCAAAGTAATGTCTCTGCTTTTTAATATACTATCAAGTTTGGTCATAACTTTCCTTCCAAGGAGTAAGCGTCGTTTAATTTCATGGCTGCAATCAGCATCCGTAGTGATTTTGGAGCCAAAAAAATAAAGTCTGACACTGTTTCCACTGTTTCCCTATCTATTTCCCATGAAGTGATGGGACCAGATGCCATGATCTTAGTTTTCTGAATGTTGAGCTTCAAGCTAACTTTTTCACTCTCCTCTTTCACTTTCATCAAGAGGCTTTTGAGTTTCTCTTCACTTTCTGCCATAAGGGTGGTGTCATCTGTATATCTGAGGTTATTGATATTTCTCCTAGCAATCTTGATTCTAGCTTGTGCTTCTTCCAGCCCAGCGTTCCTCATGATGTACTCTGCATATAAGTTAAATAAGCAGGGTGACAATATACAACCTTGACGTACTCCTTTTCCTATAGATTTTCTTATTTATTTCCTGAGTTGTGTGAAAACAGTGTTTAGTCAGGCTTTATAATGTAAAATTCTGAAGTAACTTTCTGAGGTGCTTAGCATGTTAGGGTGTCTGTTTTCTTTATGAAATATTTATATTGGCTTATCAATCTCAGATATTCTATCATAGAGCTCAGACCAAACTGTAGAAATATTTTTAATTAATATAATAAAGATTATTGAGAGCTTTCTATGTACTCAGCACCATGATAGGTTCTTTGGAGATTACAACAAGATTTCCCAAGTTGCTTATTGAGTTTTAAAATATATAAACAAAAGCTTATGACTGTTAACTATGAAGTGTCTGTTTCCTAGTTACGGATACTATGTTGTTGTTGTTTCATTGCTTAGTAGTGTCTGACTCTTTGCGACCCCATGGACTGCAGCACAGCAGGCTCCTCTGTCCTCTGCTATCTCCTGGAGTTTGCTCAAATTCACGTCCATGTAGTCAGTGATGCTGTTTAACCACCTCATCCTCTGTGACCGCACTTCTCCTTTTGCCTTCAATCTTTCCCAGCATCAGGTTCTTTTCTGTTGTGTCAGCTCTTTGAATCAGGTGCTTCAACTTCAGCATCAGTCCTTCCAATGAATGCTCAGAGTTGATTTCCTTTAGGATTGACTGGTTTGGTCTCCTTACTGTCCAGGGGACTCTTAAGAGTCTTCTCCAGCACCACAGTTCAAAAGCATCAATTATTCAGTGTTCAGTCTTCTTTATGGTCAAATTCTTACATTCTTACATAACTACTGGAAAAAAAACGTATCTTTGACTATTCAGACTTTTGCTGGCAAAGTGATGTCTCTGCTTTTTAATATGCTATCTAGGTTGGTCATAGCTTTCCTTCCAACGAGCAAATGTCTTTATTTCATGGCGGCAGTCACTGTCTGCAGTGATTTTGGAGCCCAAGAAAATGAAGTCATTCATTGTTTCCCCATCTGTTTGCCATGAAATGTGACTGGATGCCATGATCTTAGTGTTTTGCATGTTGAGTTTCAAGCCAGCTTTTTCACTCTCCTCTTTCATCTTCATCAGGAGGCTCTTTAGTTTCTCTTCACTTTCTGCATATCTAAGATTGTTAATATTTCTCCCAGCCTTCTTGATTCCAGCTTGAGATTCATCCAGCCCAGCATTTCACATGATGTACTCTGCATGTATATTAAATAAGCAGGGTGACAATATACAGACTTGACATACTCCTTTCCAAGTTTTGAAGCAATTCTTTGTTCTATGTCTGGTTCTAACTATTGCTTCTTGACATGCATACAGGTTTCACAAGAGACAGGTAAGGTGGTATGGTGCTCCTATCTCTTTAAGTATTTTCCACAGTGTATTGTGAGCCACACAGTGGATCTATACATACTATGTACATCTGTGGATACGTCTCTATGTTTCCTCTATAGTATAGAAATTTAGGCCTAAAAGGGGTTTGGGATGCAGACATACCTGCATTGCTTTCTTTCATGTCTGTGAGACACAGAGATGCTTGGGAAAGCGTGCTTTTATGAAGTACAGATGTATTAGATTCCTTGAAACCCACAGGGAGAATCTAAGGCAGCTAAGAATCTCTAGTTCTCATTAAGGAGACACAATGTTCCAAGACCAGTGTCACTTCAGGCTTTGCAAAGTAAGGTAACGTTTTCCCCCTTAGATCTTCAAAGCTCAAATAAGCTGACTTTGTACTCGTATTAACCCCTTTAGCAGGATTTCATTAAGAAAGCACTCATCTATTCCAGTTGTTAAAAATTAGCTGTAGAATCAGGCACATGGTAGGTATCCAGACTTTCACTGAATAAGTTGAACTATGAGAATTTTAAGAACTGGACTATTCTATGCTCTGTAAACAAATTCTACAGTTGTATTTTGTAAAACAACACAACTCGACAATATATATATACTCATGCATATACTCATAAATATTCTCGAGTTGTGCTGTTTTATAAAATACAACTGTAGAATTTGTTTACAGAGCGTAGAATAGTTCAGTTTTACAAATTCTCATAGTTCAGTTTATATATAAATTCAATATATTAGTTCAGTATATATGAGTCCTTATATAGGTAATATAGAGCTTCCCTCGTGGCTCAGCAGGTGAAGAATCCGCCTGCAATGCGGGAGATCTGGGTTCGATCCCTGGGTTGGGAAGATCCGCTGGAGAAGGCAAAGGCTACCTACTCCAGTATTCTGGCCTGGAGAATTCCATGGACTGTATAGTCCATGTGGTTGCAAAGAGTTGGACACAACTGAGCGACTTTCACTTCACTTTCACTTCATAGGTCATATAACAAATACCAAGTAGTAATATTTGTGAATTTCTGTTTGGGGAGACAGTGTGTTTTTGAACTACAGTGTTAACTGAAAATTGAAAAATGCATCAGTGAAGCTTCATATTTTTATTATGCTAATCTTTGCAGTTTTTAGTTCATCAGCCTGAACCCCAGGCAGTCTCCTTTGGGGCATTGCACATCTGTGATACAAAGTGAAATTCAGGAGCTAGCTTGAGTTCTCAGGTGAGCACTCACCGGACAGTGACTGAACATTAGTCATTACCTTCTAATGTATTTTTGTTCTAATGTGACAGCTGTTTTTTTAGTAAACCTTTAAAAGTAATATCCTCTGCCTGGTCCTTGTCTGCTGGGAATTCCCACTTGAATTAGCAAACAAGGAACTCAAAGTCCAAACCGTAAAATAATAATATGATGCTTTGCTTCTCTTTCACCAATTCCAAATGGCATAAAATAAGGAAGAATTTTACCTTTACACTTACCCAAGGTATGTATATTGCCTTGCATACATATATCCATTCTGAATTCAAAGAAAGAGAATTATTTGAACTTTATAAATTGAGTAAAATGAAATTGACTATAAATCACAGTAGATAACTTAGTGATTTTCTGTTATTTTCCCAAAAGCATTGGAGAATGTGTTTGTTTCTTACCAGATTTAATACATATTTTGGCCAAATGGGCTATAAGTATATGGGATGTATGTGTGTGAGTATTTTGGAAGTTTCTTGCTATGTCACAATGTTAATTTAAAGATTTTTGAAGGATCCAATACTCCAGAGAAGACAGAGTTATTGACCACATTTTTTAAAACAATTTTGGACTGCTTGCCCATAGGTCCTGTGAAAAATGTTAAAATAAGAAAAGAAAATATTGCTGTGAAATTTTATTTGAAATCATAGCTTGTCAAAACACATTGCCTTTGAAAGATTCTGCCTGCTTTTCATGACTCAGCAGCTGAGTTAGGCTCTTGAATCTTCAGATTCTAGCCTGTTAGTTATCATAATAAACTTCTTGTTTCTGAACTATTTTCAGGGTATGAATTCTCTTTACTTACTGGTAACTGTCAATGAATTGTCATGAGAGGATGAAATATACAAAGAGAATTATCTTCTTTTTCTTCTGATAGAGTACTTGAATAATGTTTATTTTAGAGGCCAGAATGAAGTTTCTTGCTTCCACATTTCTTAGGGAAATTCTTTTGTTTTTTAATTCTATCTTTGGCTGTTCTGTGTCTCCGTTGCTGCTTGCCGGTATTTGCAGCGAGAAGGCTCCTCTCTGGTTGCCTCGCATGGGCTTCTTGCTGCAGCAGCTTCTCTTGCTTCAGAGCGCAAGCTCTGGGGTGCACGGGGATCAGTAGTGTGGGGCGCTGACTTAATTGCCCTGTGGGGTGTGGAAGCTTCCTGAACCGAAGATCGAACCCATGTCCCCTGGATTGGCAGGTGAATTCTTAACCACTTCTTCACCACCAGAGAAGTCTGTGGAAATTCTTTCCTTAATCATTATGAAACTATAGAGCTATGAGGTCATAACAAGTAGTGCAAGGAACCAGCATGGCTGAACCCAGTAACGATCTCAGAGAAGAATTTAAATTTGTTTTCACTGTTCTGTTTGCAAATGAGATAAGCTGCTTATGAAATAAATGTCATTTAATAGAAAAAAATCAAAAGAATAAAAATAATTCAAAAGCAGTTTTCTTAGAGGTCCAAATATTTGAAGTCTGATCATAACCACCAAACTAACCTTCCAGTCCCTTGAGAAAGGAAATAAAAATGATGCTATATCTCATCTCTCTTGACTGGGAATATTTTATTTTTGAATTTTGCTAATTTATTGCATTTGCTTTATCTCTGAAACATTCTGCTTTTATAAGCAGAATATAATCTTTATAGCATTTCAAGGATTCGTAGATTTGTATTTATTCATTTTATTTTTGCCAGTTGTCACAAATTGTTCAGAGAGATGTTTTCTTTTCTTTTGCTAATTTGATTATTTGAGAATTTTCCTATGAGAAAATCCAATTGTAGGTAGCACCTTATGCCCTAAGAGGATCTTATTTTTATTTACTGGCTCTTTGTTAACCTCCTTCTATTTATGTCACTGTATGGTTGACATAATTATATTTGGTTCAACTTTATAAAGTCTGATAGCGTCTAGCAAGACTTTTCCCAGGTAATTATTTGTCTCTCAAGAGGTGTTCCCAAGATGATATATGCATTTATTCCTAATTACCATGAATACCTCTTATGAAAATGTCTCCTCTAATTACTTTGAAAAGTCATCTTTCATTAAAGTCACTTTTCTTCTAGCCACTCGGTGGTAGATATCCATAAAGTCATCATTTCTGATCATCTTGAATATGTAAATGTTTAAGCAGATACTGCTGGTTTTTCTGTTTCCTAATTCTAGCCTAGCACCTTCTGTGGGATGTGACTCTTACTCTTGTGAAATATGGAGAAGTCACATAAGCAAAAATCTAGTGAGAATTAGGGCAGCGTGATTCCCAAGGTGCTCAGACCTGCATCTCCTGAGTTAAGTCTTGGTTGCTCCCTGAGTCACCGTTCCTGGGTGTGTCTGTTATGGCCTCAGGATCCTTAATACTAACAGAAACTTAAGTACCGGGTGGCCCCATTGCCACAAAGTGAGAGGTGGCTGATAATGGGGACTTTTCCTGGGACTTGATGGTTGCAATCAAAGTGCTGGCGGCTTGATAGCTAACTAGTTATGGATTGAACAAGTCATGGTGCCTCTCCAGTATCTCCACTTATTTGATGAAAGACACAAAGCAAAACCTTTTAGGATTTTTTAAATCGAATGTTCCTATCCAAATCTCTAATGGCAGTTACCGAGTCACGATTATTTCAGTGTGTTATATTCCTTCATTACATGAGTAGTATTTACTGTGTCACAGTGTGTCACTTTCACTGCCATTTCTTTGCAGTCATATCCTGCCCAGCTCAGTGATATTTGTGTGTTTATCACTGCCTTTTTATCTCTCTCCTGATGTTTCCAATGCTTATTAAGAATTTCCTCTCTGCACCCTTCCTATTTCAACACTCACCATGAATATTTCATTCTTTAAATTTGAGTCAAAATCAGTTTCTTCCAGGAAATAGCTTTTGCTTAGTCAGATTTAATGACAGTGGTATCCTGTGACGTTAATTTAATAGCTTTTCTTTGAGTAAATGCATTATATGTGTGTGTAAATGTGTGCGTGTATCTGTGTCTGTGTGTCTGTGTGTGTGTGTTGAGAAAGAGAGAGAAATCTTTTTAAGAATCTTTTTTACAATCTTTTTATTGGAGTAGTTATAGTTGCTTTACAATGTTGTATTAATTTCTACTGTACAGGAAAGTGAACCAGTTATATGTATCCATATATCTCCTCTTCTTTGAATATCCTTCCCTTTTTTAGGTCATCACAGAGCGTTCAATAGAGTTCCCTGTGCTATACAGGAGATTCTCATTAGTTATCTATTTTATACATAGTATCAATAGTTCAGTTCAGTCGCTCAGTTTTGTCCGACTCTTTGCGACCCCATGAATCCCAGCATGCCAGGCCTCCCTGTCCATCACCAACTCCCGGAGTTCACTCAAACTCATGTCCATCGATAGTATATACATTTAAATCCCAATCTCCCAACTCATCCCATCCCCCCTTCCCCTTTGGTATCTGTGTGGTCTCTATATCTGTGTCTCTATTTTTGCTTCATAAATAAGATCATCTATACCGGGTCTTCAGAGAAGGCAATGGCACCCCACTCCAGTACTCTTGCCTAGAAAATCCCATGGATGGAGGAGCCTGGTAGGCTGCAGTCCGTGGGGTCGCTAAGGGTCGGACACGACTGAGCGACTTCACTTTCACTTTTCACTTTCACACATTGGAGAAGGAAATGGCAACCCACTCCAGTGTTCTTGCCTGGAGACTCCCAGGGACGGGGGAGCCTGGTGGGCTGCTGTCTATGGGGTCACACAGATTCAGCAGCCTGCTGAGTCACTTCAGTCGTGTCCGACTCTGTGTGACCCCATAGATGGAAGCCCACCAGGGTCCCCCGTCCCTGGGAGTCTCCAGGCAAGAACACTGGAGTGGGTTGCCATTTCCTTCTCCAATGTGTGAAAGTGAAAGTGAAGTTGCTTAGCGACCCCACGGACTGCAGCCTACCAGGCTCCTCCGTCCATGGGATTTTCTAGGCAAGAGTACTGGAGTGGTTTGCCATATATACACTACATCTTCTTTATTTTTTTATCTGTCATTGGACATTTAGATTGTTTCGATGTCCTGGCTATTGTAAACAGTGCTGCAGTGAACACTCACTGGGGTACATGTGTCTTTTTGAATTATGATTTTCTCTGGGTATATGCCCAGTGGTGGGATTGCTGGGTCATGTGATAGTTCTATTTTTAAAGAACCTCTATCTTATTCTCCATAGTGGCTATCTCAAGTTATATTCCCACCAACAATACAAAAGGGTTCTCCTTTCTCCACACCCTCTCCAGCATTTCTTGTTTGTAGATTTTGTGAAAAAAGTCTTTTTTAAATTACGCTGACTTTACCATGTCAACTGTCATTGTGATTGCATGGGAATACTCTTTCTATGCCAACCCTGGTGCTGTTCTCCTATCTTCCACTACGACCAATAACCCTGATATTAAGTATAAAATTTTTAACACAGTTACTTAAGGGATAGGAAAGAGAAAAAATATGCTCTTTCAGTTCAGTTCAGTCACTGAGTCGTGTCCGACTCTTTCCGACCCCACGGACTGCAGCACGCCAGTCCTCCCTGTCCATCACCAACTCCTGGAGATTACTCAAACTCATGTCCAGTGAGTAGGTGATGACATCCAGCCATCTCATCCTCTGTCATCCCCTTTTCCTCCTGCCTTCAGTCTTCCCCAGCATCAGGGTCTTCTCAAATGAGTCAGCTCTTTGAATCAGTTGGCCAATGTATTGGAGTTTCAGCTTCAGCATCAATCCTTCCAATGAATATTCAGGACTGATTTCCTTTAGGACGGACTGGTTGGATCTCCTTGCAGTCCAAGGGACTCTCAAGAGTCTTCTCCAACACCATAGTTCAAAAGCATCAATTCTTTGGGACTCAGCTTTCTTTATGGTCCAACTCTCATATCCATACATGACTACTGGAAAAACCATAGCCTTGACTAGACAGACCTTTGTTGGCAAAGTAATGTCATTGCTTTTTAATAAGCTGTCTACGTTGGTCATATCTTTCCTTCCAAGGAGCAAGCATCTTTTAGTTTCATGGCTGCAGTCACCATCTGCAGTGATTTTAGAGCCCCCAAAAATAACGTCTGTCACTGTTTCCACTTGTTTCCCCATCTACTTGTCATGAAGTGATGGGACCAGATGCCATGATCTTAGTTTTCTGAATGTTGAGCTTTAAGCCAGCTTTTTCACTCTCCTCTTTCACTTTCATCAAGAGGCTCTTTAGTTCTTCTTCACTCTCTACCATAAGCGTGGTGTCATCTGCATATCTGAGGTTATTGATATTTCTCCCAGCAATCTTGATTCCAGCTTATGCTTCATCCAGCCCAGCATTTCTTATGATGTACTCTGCATATAAGTTAAATAAGCAGTGTGACAGTATACAGCCTTGAGGTACTCCTTTTCCTATTTGGAACCAGTCTGTTGTTCCATGTCCAGTTCTAACTGTTGCTTCCTGACCCGCATACAGATTTCTCAGAAGGCAGGTCAGGTGGTCTGGTATTCCCATCTCTTTCAGAATTTTCCACAGTTTCTTGTGATCCACACAGTCAAAGGCTTTGGCATAGTCAATAAAGCAGAAATAGAACTCTGTTGCTTTTTCTCAGTTCCAGCGGATGTTGGCAATTTGATCTCTTTTTCCTCTGCCTTTTGGAAATTCACCTTGAACATATGGAAGTTCATGGTTCACATATCGTTGAAGCCTGGCTTGGAGAATTTTGAGCTTTATTTTACTAGCATGTGAGATGGGTGCAATTGTGTGGTAGTTTGAACATTCTTTGGCATTGCCTTTCTTTGGGACTAGAATGAAAACTGACATTTTCCAGTCCTGTGGCCACTGCTGAGTGTTCCAAATTTGCTGGCATATTGAGTGCAGCACTTTCACAGCATCATCTTTTAGGATTTGAAATAGCTCAACTAGAATTCCATCACCTACACTAGCTTTGTTTGTAGTGATGTTTCCTAAGGCCCACTGACTTCTCATTCCATGATGTCTGGCTCTAGGTGAGTGATCACACCATCGTGATTATCTTTTTTGTATAGTTCTTCTTTGTATTCTTGCCACCTCTTCTTAATATCTTCTGCTTCTGTTAGGTCCATACCATTTCTGTCCTTTATTGAGCCCATCTTTCCCTAACCTTTGGTATCTCTTGATTTTCTAAGAGTTCTCTTATCTTTCCTTTTCTGTTGTTTTCCTCTATTTCTTTGCACTGATCACTGAGGAAGGCTTTCTTATATCTCCTTGCTATTCTTTGGAACTCAGTATTCAGATGGGTATATCTTTCCTTTTCTCCTTTGCTTTTTGCTTCTCTTCTTTTCACAGCTATTTGTAAGGCCTCTTCAGACAGCCATTTTGCTTTTTTGCATTTCTTTTCCATGGGGATGGTCTTGACCCCTGTCTCCTGTACAATGTCATGAACCTCTGTCCATAGTTCATCAGGCATTCTGTCTATCAGATCTAGTCCCTTAAATCTATTTCTCACTTCCACTATATAATCATAAGGAATTTGATTTAGGTCATACCTGGATGGTCTAGTGGTTTTCCCTACTTTCTTCAATTTCAGTGTGAATTTGGCAATAAGAAGTTCATGATCTGAGTCACAGTCAGCTCCTGGTCTTGTTTTTGCTGACTGTAAAGAGCTTCTCCATCTTTGGCTACAAAGAAGTTTTGAGGTTTCTTGATTGACTTGATAACTTTTATGGGCAAAATATTGTATCCTCCTTTAATTGCCCAATTTCAAATGATGTTTTTTTTTCAGAGACTTCATGGAATCTCATGAAGGCTTTGAATCGCAGAGTCAGTTAGGGCCACGTTGAATCCCAACTCAAACAACTGTTTGCATCAGACATTGTATTACAACCACTCTGCGTTTTGGTTTTCCCATCTGTGAAATGGATATGCTAATACTCCACTGGATCCTGGTGAGAGTGGAATGGATGAGCTGACATGTTTACCATGTTACCCCCATACGTTTGGTGCGTGTGGTGTTGAGATGATAACAACCACTACTCCTTTTCTTCCTCTTTCTACTTTTCTTCCTCTTACAATATTTTTCCAGACCTTTATGTGTCAACATTTCATCAGCCTTCATTTTTGCCTCAGTGTGATTTGGCCTTTCTTTTTAAAAAGTGAGAGCAAATGAATGACCAAGTCCAGCATCTAAGAAGACAGCATCTTACCAGGAATGGCAGTTGAGGTTATTAGCTGTTGGTGAAATGATTCAAATCCATTTCTAAAGTATTGTGGTGATTATGGAAGTGCATAGCATTTTCCAAGGGTTATTGCTTCAATTCAGTCGCTCCAGGGTTCAAAATGGGAAAATATTGATTCAACATAAGTATGCATACTTGAAAATATTACCGACTGTGAAGACAGCTTACATGTTATAAATTTTATACTCAGGATGTGCAGAAAAGGCATCCTCTTTAATGGACAGTTGAAGAAAAAATTCTAAACCATGCTAAGATCTGAAAAGATACAGAGTTTTGGTGAAAAGCTAAGGGGGAGGACGGGGAACACTGTTGTAGATGAAGAGGAAAAAAAGAGAGTCATTCCATTTCATCTCTAATTTGAAAAGTGATAATTTTTTGGATTTTTATACAAAGATTCTATGTTTATAAAAAAAGAAGAGCAATTTTTTGTAAGTTTTTAGACCTGACATTTAGTGTCCAAAGTTCAAGTAACCCTGAGTTTATGAACTATGATTAATTACTTACTAAATATTTCTGATATAATTTTATTTTATTTTATTTTATTTTTTTTCCTTTTTTTATGTTTTAATTAGCTGTTTTTTTTTCTTGTTTTAATTTTATTTATTTATTTTTTTGCATTACAATAGTTTAATATGAACAATCAGAACTAATTAACAGTATAACAATATTTTACAACTGAAATAATTAAAATAAACTATAAAATTACTACATAAAACAGGTCTGATCTAGCTTATTTACTTTCTATAATCTCTTCAGTGCTGCAAAACCATTTATTTCTTTTTTTTTTTCATGTTTTAATAAACACTTCGTCTTTTTGTATTGCTTTTTTTTTCATCACAATAATAGAAATATAACATCATATATCACTGTAAAACACATTTCCACATAAATGCTGATAAGCACAAAATATTTTTCATCATTTACATTTTAACTGTAATAATATATGGCAGAATTAAAGCTGCATCCATCATGTGTCTAACTCACCTTGCTGTAATGAATTTTTAAATGTAATGGTTTCTGTCGCAAAGTAAAATCGTACATAATGTCTAGTGACACAGTACGCTGGTGGATGGGTGGATTTGGAAAATGGAAATGCAACTTCATTTTTAATTAGATTTATAAACTTCACCATCTCTACCTCCAGCCAGCTTCCCAACCCTCCCTCCCACCACCATTATTTATTTATTTATTTATTTTTTTAAAATGAGGCTTTTAATTAATGTTTGACAGAGCTGATTCAGGTTGAATAGACTAAATTTCTTTAAACAAACTTACTTATACTCCAGAGTCCTTTAAAAACTTAATAGCATTTATACATTGAAGGTATTTGATTTTCTTGTAACTAGCACTTCAAATGCAACAAGCATTTGAAGCAACAAGCATTTGACCCAACAAGTAAAACTTTCTACAGTTCATAACTTTTATAAATAAAATAAATTAAATGTACAGTGAATAAGTTCTCTGAAATATTTCAATATTTCTGCAGGTTTAGTAACATCGTAAAATACATTTCAACTAAAATTCACAAATCTAAAAACCTGTTAGGCATTTTTAGGCGTTTTAAGTTGGAAATGAAGACCAATGTTACATCGTAATATGCCAATTACAAATAGTACTTCAAATAGCAAATACTACAGTTTGTCCCAAACTTTAAAAACTATTCATGAACTCAACACTGAACTATTGATGGCTATGAGAATTGTTTCCTAGCCTTTTTGAAAATTTCAACCCATTTACGTTTAAGGTAATTATTGATAAGTAGGATCCCGTAGCCATTTTCTTTATTACTTTGGGTTCAAGTTTATACACTCCTTTTGTGTTTCCTGTCTAGAGAAGATCCTTTAGCATTTGTTGGAGAGCTGGTTTGGTGATGCTGAATTCCCTCAGCTTTTGCTTGTCTGTAAAGCTTTTGATTTCTCCTTCATATTTGAATGAGATCCTTGCTGGGTATAATAATCTGGGCTGTAGGGTATTTTCTTTCATCACTTTAAGTATGTCTTGCCCCTCCCTTCTGGCCTGAAGAGTTTCTGTTGAAAGATCAGCTGTTATCCTTATGGGAATCCCCTTATGTGTTATTTGCTGCTTTTCCCTTGCTGCTTTTAATATTTGTTCTTTGTGTTTGATCTTTGTTAATTTGATTAATATGTGTCTTGGAGTATTTCGCCTTGGGTTTATCCTGTTGGGGACTCTCTGGGTTTCTTGGACTTGGGTGATTATTTCTTTCCCTATTTTAGGGAAGTTTTCAACTATTATCTCCTCAAGTATTCTCTCATGGTCTTTCTTTTTGTCTTCTCCTTCTGGGACTCCTATGATTCAAATGTTGGAGCGTTTAACATTGTCCCAGAGGTCTCTAATATTGTCCTCATTTCTTTTAATTCGTTTTTCTTTTTTCCTCTCTGTTTCATTTATTTCTACAATTTTATCTTCTAGTTCGCTAATCCTGTCTTCTGCCTCTGTTATTCTATTGTTTGTTCCCTCCAGAGTGTTTCTGATCTCATCTATTGCATTATTCATTGTATATTGACTCTTTTTTATTTCTTCTAAGTCCTTATTAAATCTTTCTTCCATCTTCTCAATCCTTTTCTCCAGGTTATTTATCTGGAACTCCATTTTGCTTTCAAGATTTTGAATCATTTTCACCATCAAAATTTGAAATTCTTTATCAGGTAGATTCCCTATATCTTCTTCTTTTGTTTGTGTTGGTGGGCAATTATCTTGTTCCTTTACTTGCTGGGTATTTCTCTGCCTCTTCATCTTGCTTATATTGCTTTGCTTGGGGTGGCCTTTCCCTCTTCTTGCAGTTTGTGGAGTCCTCTTTATTATGTAATTTCTTCGCTGTGTGTGGGGTTGGACGGGTGACTTGTCCAGGTTCCCTGGTTAGGGAGGCATGTGTCAGTGTTCTGGTGGGTGGAGCTTGATTTCTTCTCTTTCCTTTAGAAGACAATGGCTGCTTTTCTGGGAGCCTGATGTCCTCTGCCAGTATTCAGAAGTTGTTTTGTGGACTTTACTCCGCATTCAAATGTTCTTTTGATGAATTTGTGGGGAAGAAAGTGGTCTCGCCGTCTTATCCCTCCGCCATCTTGTTCCTTCCTCCCCAGAACACTGGATTCTTATATTCCACTTGATCGTGGAGTACCTCTTCCCAGCTGCTCCAGCAAGGCGCAGCCGCTGTACCTTACCTTGGACGAGGGGTATCTCCTCAAGGCCGCCCCTCCTGCTTTGAATGTGGATCAGCTCCTCTCGGCCCTCCGGTGCCCAAGCAGCCACCGCCTCCTGGACGTGGTACAGCTCCTCTTGGCCACCACCCTAACCCTGGGTGCGGGGCAGCTCCTCTCAGCCACGATTCTGCACGTGGTCGGTTGCGCCGGGAGCCGGGCGTCTCTCGCATCTGCGCCGCCGGGAGCCTAAATATTTCTGATATAATTTTAAAAAGTAATATAGGACATATTATTTAAGACTAACCCTAATTAGTCATCTTAGCTTAAAACTCTTACTTTCCAGACCGAGAGGCTAATTCATTTTTTGCTTAATGGAAGGAATTAATCTGAAATGTATGAAAAAATACAAATAAAATTGTTATATAAGATCTCCAGCTTGTTTTTTATACTAAAGTCATGTGTGATTTATGAGTTTCAGGTGTTTTACCAGGCTGTCTTATCTGGTAAAATCTAAAAATCACCCTTGATTTTCATTTTTTGCTCATTTTTGACAGTGGCAATTTGGGAAAGAGTTTAACTTTTAAAAGAATATATAAAATCACTTATCAGTTCAGTTCAGTTCAGTCGCTCAGTCGTGTCTGACTCTTTGCTACCCCATGAATTACAGCACGCCAGGCCTCCCTGTCCATCACCAACTCCCGGAGTTCACTCAAACTCATGTCCATCGAGTTGGTGATGCCATCCAGCCATCTCATTCTCGGTCGTCCCCTTCTCCTCCCACCCCCAATCCTTCCCAGCATCAGAGTCTTTTCCAGTGAGTCAACTCGTCGCATGAGGTGGCCAAAGCATTGGAGTTTCAGCTTTAGCATCAGTCCTTCCAATGAACACCCAGGACTGATCTCCTTTAGAATGGACTGGTTGGATCTCCTTGCAGTCCAAGGAACTCTCAAGAGTCTTCTCTAGCACCACAGTTCAAAAGCATCAATTCTTTTCGATCAGCTTTCTTCACAGTCAAACTCTCACAACCATACGTGACCACTGGCAGGAGACAGTAAGCTTATCAGAAACTCTGCCTTGGTGATATTAACCTATATCTCTATTACTAGTTGGGAAAAAAGTTTTTAAAATTCGAATTATTCAGAGTGCACATGATTTATTTGATTAAGGGAAATGTTTTTAAGACCATTTTCTGCCCTCAGTTACTATCTTTTGGTATCCTTTAATTTTTTTTTTTTTACAATGTGAACTGTGAGAAGCAATTCCGCTAGGACTGCATGTGGTGTGTACATTTTTTCTACTGAACTGTGAGGGAGACTGTTATTGACCATGGCACAGAACTTAGTTCAATGTATTCTGGGATCTCTGAAGTAGACAGTTTGTTTTTTAATGATAATTTCTGTTCGCTCATTTTCCTTCCTGTCGTAGGATTAAAATAAAAAAACAAAACCAGGTACTTATTGAAGTGTTATTTTTTTGAAACCACACCTTTAGTAGTTTTTGGAATGGCAGATCTAATTGTCATCATAAAACATTGCGATCATAAAACATTCGGTTTTCCTAATTTCTGAGTGATACCGAAAGTTCACAGGGATAGAATTTAGCAGTTGTGCAAACTCAGATGCTTTTTTTGGGCAAAGCCAGAAAAGTAATTCTGCACAGGAGAAAGGGGCAAGTGATATTCCAATGGGAAGTCAAAAAAGCATGGATGAAGAGAACTTGACCTCAACTCTGTGGGCATCCCTGTTTAAAGTGATGCAAATAGAGGCTTCCCTGGTGACTCAGTGGTGAAGAATCCGCCTGCCAGTGCAAATGATACAGTTCAGTCTCTGGTGGTCTGGGCAGACCCCGCATGTGTGGAATAACTAAGCCTGTGCACCACAGCTGTTGGTGCTATGCTCTAGAACCCAGGAGCCGCAACTACTGAAGCCCGTGCTCTACATGAAGAAAAGCCACTGCATTGAGAAGCTTGTGCTCTGAAACTAGAGAATAGCCTCTGTGGCTGCAACTTAGAAAAAAGTGCATGCAGCCATGAAGACCCAGCACAGCCAAAATAAATAAATTAGCAAAATTATTTTTTAAATGATATAAGTAAATTGAGGTTTGCAGCTGATTGTGGTGATAAACTTAGGACCTCAGGTCAGATCAAAGTATCATATCAAATGTGAAGTTCCAAGAAAATAAAGGGACCTACCTTTGACTGTGTGGATCACAACAAACTGTGGAAAATTCTGAAAGAGATGGGAATACCAGACCACCTGACCTGCCTCCTGAGAAACCTGTATGCAGGTCAGGAAGCAACAGTTAGAACTGGACATGGAACAACAGACTGGTTCCAAATAGGAAAAGGAGTACGTCAAGGTTGTATATTGTCACCCTGCTTATTTAACTTATATGCAGAGTACATCATAAGAAATGCTGGGCTGGATGAAGCACAAGCTGGAATCAAGATTGCTGGGAGAAATATCAATAACCTCAGATATGCAGATGACACCACCCTCATGGCAGAAAGTGAAGAGGAACTAAAAAGCCTCTTGATGTAAGTGAAAGAGGAGAGTGAAAAGGTTGACTTGAAGCTCAACATTCAGGAAACTAAGATCATGGCATCTGGTCCCATCACTTCATGGGAAATAGATGGGGAAACAGTGGAAACAGTGTCAGACCTTATTTTTTTGGGCTCCAAAATCACTGCGGATGCTGACTGCAGCCACGAAACTAAAAGACGCTTACTCCTTGGAAGAAAAGTTATGACCAACCTAGACAGCATATTAAAAAGCAGAGACATTGCTTTGCCAACCAAGGTCCGTCTAGTCAAGGCTATGGTTTTTCCCGTGGTCATGTATGGATGTGAGAGTTGGACTGTGAAGAAAGCTGATTGCCGAAGAATGGATGCTTTTGAACTGTGGTGCTGGAGAAGTCTCTTGAGAGTCCCTTGGACTGCAAGGAGATCCAACCAGTCCATTCTAAAGGAGATCAGTCCTGGGTGTTCATTGGAAGGACTGATGCTGAAGTTGAAACTCCAATACTTTGGCCAGCTCATGCGAAGAGTTGACTCACTGGAAAAGACTCTGATGCTGGGAAGGATTAGGGGCAGGAGGAGAAGTGGACGACAGAGAATGAGATGGCTGGATGGCATCACCGACTTGATGGAGGTGAGTTTGAGTGAACTCCGGGAGTTGGTGATGGACAGGGAGGCCTGGTGTGCTGTGATTCATGGGGTCGCAAACAGTTGGACATGACTGAGCAACTGAACTGAACTGAACTGAACTGTCCTTTGCTTATCTGTCCTCTTAAGGAGATGTGAAATATAATGGGGAGGGTTGCTTTAGGATGTCTTTTTGAGGTGAGGGAGGTTCTCACATCAGATTGACGTTTTGTAGTTCAAGGATTTTTGCCTATTCTCCTGTAGTTGCCACAGATTCATTGTGAGACATATACTTTATATCAATTTTTCATGTCTTTTAACTAGTCACTCTTCAAAATCTTGAAAAACATTGCTCAGTTTTTATTATCAGGACTGGAACTAACAACTGATTTTAAGGAAAGGATTTATGTTTTGTAATCCAGTAACGGTAACGTGTAATATTTGTGGGACACTCATGTGTCGTGTACTGCTCAGCAGTTTACATGCACTACTTTAAACTGACCTTCACACCGCCCACTTCGTGAAACAGGTACTTTTATTATCCGTACTTTAATTTTGAATAATCTGCTTTGTGGTAATAGGCATGATGAAGTCAGTGGTAATGATCCAAAAGGATCAGAACCGGAAAGTGTGAATTGTGGCCTATACCCAAATGGAGGTTTTAGAAGACCTGGTGAGAGGGTCTGGCCTGGAGCCTGGTAGGTGGTCATGTGGGAGTGCTGGTTTCTAAATGGACCAGGTGCAAGGCCACTGTGGGGTTTGCTGCTGGAGGTCAGAAGTGACCGACTGGAGCTGACAGAAGCTGTGATACATGGATGGGGTATAGCACCTAGGATGCAGACTGTATTAGGACACATGGGAAAGAAACAGATTCTCTGGGTTTCACATAAAGGAGACCTTAGAAGAAGTCCTCAACGAGATTGTCCTTTGGCCTCTGCCGCGTTCAGCTATGACTGGATCAGCCAATCTTTGGCGAGCCTTAGCAGGTGATCAGTATAGCAGGCAGCTTACTCATTCAGCAAATATTTATTTAATGTAAACTGCCGTCTATGGGGTCACACAGAGTCGGACACGACTGAAGTGACTTAACAGCAGCAGCAGCAGCAGCATGTCAAGTACAGTTCTAAATTCTGAGGATACAAAAGGGAATAAAACCCGAAAGAAACACTGTCTTTGAATGGAGCTTATGGACAAATAGGGAGATTTAGATCATAAGCACAATAAATGAGGAGTGCTATGGAGAAAAACAGAAGACAAATATGGAGGGTAAGGAGCATTGAGTGGTGGCAGGGGGCAATTTAAGATTTTAAACTGGATTCTCAGAAGAGGCTTCATCAACAAAGTGATGATGGAGTCAAGATTTGAGGAAAGAAGGAATGGGCCCTGCATCTACTTGTGGGCAGAGCAGACTGGACTTGGGGTAAGCTTTAGGGCAAGGACATGCCTTCTTGTGTATTAGAGGAATAGTGTGGATGCCAGTTCTTGGACCCAAGAAACCAAAGGGAGATGAGCAGGTGAGTTCAGAGAGATACCATGAGGTCCTCATGGACCATTACAAGGACCTTGGTTTATGCTCCATGTAAAATGGGGAGCCACTGGAGAATTTGGGGCAAAAGAGAGACATGATCAATTTGAAATATGCTGTATTTTAAAAGCATACATTTGGTTACAGTATTGAAAATTAAGTATAAGGGCTCAAGAATAAGCTTGCTAAATTGCTCCAGTCGTGTCTGACTCATCTGATACACTAGCAAAGTAATGCTCAAAAGTCTCCAAGCCAGGCTTCAACAGTTCATGAATCATGAACTTCCAGATGTTCAAGCTGGATTTAGAAAAGGCAGAGAAACCAGAGATCAACTTGCGAACATCTGTTGGATCATCGAAAAAGCAAGAGAGTTCCAGAAAAAAACATCTACTTCTGCTTAATTGACTATGCCAAAGCCTTTCACAAGAAACTGTGGAAAATTCTGAAAGAGATGGGAATACCAGACCACCTGACCTGCCTTCTGAGAAATCTGTATGCGGATCAGGAAGGAACAGTTAGAACTGGACATGGAACAACAGACTGATTCCAAATCAGGAAAGGAGTATATCAAGGCTGTATACTGTCACCCTGCTTATTTAACTTATATGCAGAGTACATCATGAGAAACGCTGGGCTGGATGAAGCACAAGCTGGAATTAAGATTGCTGGGAGAAATATCAATAACCTCAGATATGCAGATGACACCACCCTTATGGCAGAAATCAAGAAGAACTAAAGAAATTCTTGATGAAAGTGAAAGAAGAGAGTGAAAAAGTTCTTTTAAAACTCAACATTCAGAAAACTAATATCATGGCATCCAGCCCCATCACTTCATGGCAAATAGATGGGGAAACAGTGGAAACAGTGGCTGACTTTATTTTTTTGTGCTCCCAAATCACTGCAGATGGTAACTGCAGCCATGAAATTAAAAGACACTTTCTCCTTGGAAGGGAAGTTATGACCAATCTAGACAGCACATTAAAAAGCAGAGACATTGCCAACAAAGATCCATCTAGTCAAAGCTATGGCTTTTCCCGTAGTCATGTATGGATGTGAGAGTTGAACTACAAAGAAATCTGAATGCAGAAGAATTGAGAGTCTCTTGGACTGCAAGGAGATCCAACCAGTCCATTCTAAAGGAGATCAGTCCTGGGTGTTCATTGGAAGGACTGATGCTAAAGCTGAAACTCCAATACTTTGGCCACCTCATGTGAAGAGTTGACTCACTGGAAAAGACTCTGATGCTGGGAGGGATTGGGGGCGGGAGGAGACGGGGAAGACAGAGAATGAGATGGCTGGATGGCATCACCAGCTCGATGGATATGAGTTTGAGTGAACTCCGGGAGTTGGTGATGGACAAGTAGGCCTGGCATGCTATAATTCATGGGGTCGCAAAGAGTCGGACATGACTGAGTGAACTGAACTGAACTGAACTGAAGAATTGATGCTTTTGAACTGTGGTGTTGGAGAAGACTCTGGAGAGTCCCTTGGACTGCACGGAGATCCAACCAGTTCATCCTAAAGGAAATCAGTCCTGAATATTCATGGGAAGGACTGATGCTGAAGCTGAAACTCCAGTATATTGGCCACCTGATGCAAAGAACTCACTCATTTGAAAAGACCCTGATGATGGGAAAGATTGAAGGCAGAAGAAGAAGGGGATGACAGAGGATGAGATGGTTGGATGGCATCACCAACTCAGTGGACATGAGTTTGAGTAAACTCCAGGAGTTAGTGATGGACAGGGAGGCCTGTTGTCCAGAAGTCCATGCAGTCACAAAGAGTCAGACATGACTGAGTGACTGAACTGAAGTGAACTGAATTGTCTGAATCTTTGCGACCCCATGGAGTGTAGCCCTCCAGACTCCTCTGTCCATGGGATTCTCCAGGCAAGAATACTGGAGTGGATTGCCATTTCATCCTCCGGGGATCTTCCTGACCCACAGATTGAACCCACGTCTCTTATGTCTCTCGCATTGGCAGACGGGTTCGTTACCACTGGTGCCATCTGGGAAGGAATCCAAGAATAAACAGCGGAGGCTATTAGAATAATTCAAGGGTGAGAGTATCTTGATCGCCATGATGGTAGCAGTGCTGATCAGATTCTGGATATATTTTAAAGGCAGTAAAATACAAGGTATGAAATAAATTGAAAATATAAGATTACTCCAACATTTTCGATCTGAGCATTTGGGATGATGACTGTTGTCCTTGAAGTTGGCTTCAGAGTCATCAGTGTGTTCGAATCAAGATGCAGGCAGAGACCAAGTCACAGAGGCCTTAAAGTTATCATTTTTACCACAGCCCTGAGATAGCTGACTGGTGACTACAGCCACCAATGTCTAAATAGTGACTAGGGTTCAGATTATAATCTATACTCAGAGTGACTGGACTTGGAGACAGTCCTGGTCCTGTGGTCGTTGGTGAGGAATGGATCGGGACATAGCTGGATAAGCTTGAGATACAAATAAGTAAGTAAATAGAGCGTGTGAGATAAGAAGCCTGGCTGGATGATGACCTAAGGCATGATCAGGCAGGAGATTACAAAACCTGCAGAGAAGCAGAACCTCCCAAAGGCAAGTGTTAAGCAACCCCATATGCTGATCTGGTGAAGAAAGACACAACTGGGAAGTTGTTTGTTGGGACCTCACTTTCTTGAGAGGTCACTGTGGATCATATGTGTGGAGGGGCAGGAGATGTACCCTGGAGAGCCTGGCATTTTTGACAACAGGGAATGTGGATGGAGCAGAGTAGGGCTGGAAAAAGGAAGGCAGAGGGTGTTGAGATCAAACTGTGAAGGTCTTTCAGTCCGGCTTTGTGAGTATGGATAGTGGGAGGCCATGAAATGTTTCTGGGTGATACCGTCACGTCTGGTCTTGCACATATTAACATTTTGTTGGTTAGTTAAAATGTAGAGGGAAATACAAGTAGGTTGTAACAGATGTTGGTATAAAGCTCACCAAGAGGCTGATAATGGCCCAGAGCTGAAGATGTCTTCTTGAAATGAGAATGTATTATACCTTCAATAGGTAGAATACTATAACTACTTAATTCAGTATCTTAAGGAAGGTGATTTGGGGGAGTTATTTTTAAATGTCCTACCTATTTGATTTTAAGTCAATAAAACTTATTTCTGAATAAAAACTTACAACTATATACTATACTGTGTATAGTTTATATATATCTATTAAATCTTTTGTCAAGTTCAAGATACTCTACTAGGTCATACAAGTGGAAAAAGAAACACTTCAAGTGGTTTAGAGTCTAGTATTTGGGGGATGTGCTAAAAAATTTATGGGAGATTTATAGATAAGAGCTTGAGGGTATTGGCCATTATGTGAGTGACCTGTGTGTTACAAAGGGTCTGGATTTTTTTCCACCTTTTTTACTCTATGTATCAGAGTGTTATAGAGATACTTCTTAAACTTTCAAAGTAGAAAAATATTTTGCTAAAATATTTATTGGCAAACAGGGATTACTAGTTCAATGAATACATAGAATAAAGGTTTATTTTTTTCTTATTATCAGAGTATACACATTCCTTATAGAAAATATGGGGAAAATACAAGAAAGAGTTAAGAAAATAAAATTTAGGTATTTTCTTCCCTCTAAGATATAAATAGATGGACAGGAAAGTACATGTGCACCCAAGTGTGTATTTTATATGTGCATGTAAATCTCTGAACACCCAATATTATATCTCTTACATAGAATGCTCATATGTAATGTACTTGAGATCATACTTGAAATTATGTGTAACAATTTGCCTCCTGACTTTTCCACTTAGGACTTTTCCCATAATAAAATACTTGCTTTCCTGTGCCGATAGGCAGTAGCATAGAACGGGGGCAGTGAAGGGTGCCTGGGTGCAGGTAATAAGGAAGTTCATTGCCTCTTGGGAATTTGAAAACAGTAATAAGACTGAGTAAAAAGGAAGTCTGCTTTTCTATGACACTGCACTGGCAGTTGTCAATAATATCAGTGATAATGTCCTGTTTCTCACCAGGGCAGCCTCTGCTGAGGCAGGGCGGGTCCTTCTGTCTAGATCCGTCCCCACCCTCCTCCCATTCCTCTGTACATCAGTGCTGATATGATGAGAATCCCAGTAACATCCCTTTAGGAATGAGGAAAGCCTCATAACCACCTCTGTGTAATTATTAGCTACTCAGTAAGCACTCTCGAAGCTTTAAAAGCAGAGAAATCAGTAAGTGTACATTTTCTTTCTAAACTTTGTTCCAGGCTGTATTAATGTCTTATTAATCATCACCTATCAATCTCCCCCTAATAAGTCAAATGAATATTTTAAGCAAGTAAATAAATGTGAACATGCAAAAACATTGCCATTTGGCTAAACATCAATCCAATATGTGCTACCAGAAAATCCATAATCATGGAAAATAATCAGTGTCTGTGTCACAGTACGCAGTCATAATCAAGCTGCCTGAAATTCAAGAATGGTTATTTAAAAAAAAGAAAAGAATATGAACCCAGTGACCATGTAGCCTTTTTACTATGAACATTTGGAAATTTGAACAAGCCCAAAAGTTCAAAATCACCCAACTGATTAGTAACCCTCAGGACAGATTGTCTTCAGGTGTCTTGATTCCATTTCCAAACTCTTACATCCCGGGTTGCTTCTCTCCTGGGAAGGAGCACTAAATTTGTTCCTGACATTAATACTCTCTAGCATTTATTGCGGAGAAGGCAATGTCACCCCACTCCAGTACTCTTGCCTGGAAAATCCCATGGATGGAGGAGCCTGGTAGGCTGCAGTCCATGGGGTCGCTAAGAGTCGGACACGACTGAGCGACTTCACTTTCACTTTTCACTTTCACGCATTGGAGAAGGAAAGGGCAGCCCACTCCACTGTTCTTGCCTGGAGAATCCTAGGGACGGGGGAGCCTGGTGGGCTGCCGTCTATGGGGTCACACAGAGTCGGACACGACTGAAGCGACTTAGCAGCAGCAGCAGCATTTATTGACTGGTATGTGCCAGGCAGTGTGGTAAGCTTTTTCTATGTATTAGCACTTATATTAACAGCAGCTCTCTCAGATAGGTACCTCTGTTACCTCCTTTCATGGGTGAAGAACAAAGAGATTAATAACTTTTTACTAGGATTTAAAGTAGGAAAGGCGGTGCTGAAACTTGAACACAGACAGAGCATCTAACAGTCCTTGCCTATTGGTACCGGGCAAACCACTGAATTCTCTGGACACTTTTGTGCAGGTCTTTTTACGTTTGGGTGCTGATGATCTACCTGGTAGAGTCCAGGTGTACAAACATGGCATATACGAAGCTCCTCCTGTTTAAGGTGGCTCCTCCTCACCTTTGCCCTTTATCTCCTTTCACTTCCCTCCCATCACCTGACTCTCTGGTGTTATTGCACTGCCATCCTACAGGCTTTCCATGGCCACTGATTGTGTCCTGATTTTCAACATGATTATTCTCTGTGGAGCATCCCTTTGCTTATTCTTTGCCTCCCACTCATCTTTTAAAATCCTTGTTCAGTTTTACTTGCTAAGTTGAACTTTGATCAATTCCCTCACCAGACTTGGATTAGTCAGTTGCCCTATGATGTTGTCACATTTATACTTGTCCTTTGGATTTTAGATGAGCTGTGTTCTCCACTCTATCATAGGGCTCAGGGTTCTTCACCTGTTGTTTTCTTCTTCTTCTTCTTTTTAAAGCTAGATACTTGTTTATTTAAAATTGATTTCTAAGAATCTTTCACACTGTCTGTGAATTCTTTGGGGGCTCCTCAGGTTGCTCAGTAGTAAAGAATCTGCCTCCCAGTGCTGGAGATGCAGGTTTGATCCCTGGGTCGGGAAGATCCCCGGAGTAGAAATGGAAACGCACTCCATTTCCTTGCCTGGAGAATCCCATAGACAGAGGAGCATGACAGGCTGCAGTCCAGGGAATCACAGAGTTGGACATGACTGAGTGACTGAGCACTCATGTATGCATGAATTCTTTGTCAGATACATGTCTTGCAAATATGTTCAGTGGCTTGCAGTCCGAGGAGTTGCAAAGAAGCAGACACAACTGAGCATGCACACACATACCCCTTTGGGTTTGCAAATCCTTCTGGTACTGATTTATATGTGTCATGAAGTCAGGGTCCATTTTGAGTTTTGTAGAAATAGTATCAAGTTGACCTAGCAGCGTTTATCATCCCTTCCATGTGTAACCGCAGTGCCACTATTGCTATTCAGACTTTAGTATACTTTTTGCTGTGTCCTGTTCCATGGATCTATTCCTAACTTTGTTCCAAGACTACAGTGTGTTAACAGCAAGTGTCTATTTGGTAGCTTTACGTCCGCTAGTTTTGTTTTCCTTCAATATTGCCTTAGTTATTCTAAATCCTTGGCTTCTCTGTAGGAATTTTAGAATCCTTTTAACAATTTAAAAAGAAAAATCTGAGCTTTTGATTGGGATTATATTGCATCTACAGACTATTTGAACAGAATTAAACTTCACAATACCGAATCTTCCAATTCATGAGCAAGATATATTCCTACATTTATTTAGTTATAAATACATTCTTTCAGTGGGATTTTGTAGTTTTCTGTATATAGGTATTACACATCATTTGATTTATTAGCAGTTGTTAATTTTTGATCATATTAGAAATGATATTTTGAACATTTTGTTCTAATTTTTCCTTTGCTATTCTATAGAAATACTTTTTTTTTTTGTATTTTAACTTGGATTCAGTGACTTGATAAATTCATTTATTAATTCCAATAGTTTATATATAGACTATTCAGATTTTCTAGGTATATCATCATACCTGTAACTAATGCTAGTTTTATTTTCCCTTTTCAATCCATATAACTTTTATAATTTTTTGAGTACCTTAGTATATTGTAGGGCTTCTATTATAATGTTGAATATAACATGAATATAAACAATACTTTCTATGAAATTTTTTAAAATAAAATATTACTATATTTGTAAAGTCAGCTGACTTTTATTGTTACTTATTTAGAGAGAATGTATGTTTTTTTCCATATTTGCTTGTAAGACTTTATTTTCATTTCTGTAGCTTTAATATGAGGTAACTGAGTGAGTACTTATTTTTTAATTTTTTCTTAGTAGAGCTTCTCTCGGAGAAGTCAATGGCAAGCCACTCCAGTACTCTTGCCTAGAAAATTCCATGGATGGAGGAGCCTGGTAGGCTGCAGTCCGTGCGGTCGCCAAGGGTCGGACACGACTGAGCGACTTCACTTTCACTTTTCACTTTCACACATTAGAGAAGGAAATGGCAACCCACTCCAATGTTCTTGCCTGGAGAATCCCAGGAACGGGGGAGCCTGGTGGGCTTCCATCTATGGGGTCACACAGAGTCGGACACAACTGAAGTGACTTAGCAGCAGCAGCAGCAGCAGCAGCAGCAGAGCTTCTCTCATCTGTATCGTGTCTGTCTGCTTTTTAGGAAGTATCTCAGCTAGCATCTACTCAGATGTTTATTCTCTCTCCTATTTCTGTTCCTGTCCCAGGAATTCTAATTGCTTGTATTAATTTGTTTTTAAATTTTTGTCTATTTTTATTTAAACATAGCCCATATATATTTTATATTCATTTTTGTGTTTTCTGTCATTTTCTCTCTCTCTATTTCATTCTGGATGTTTTCTATGTAGGTATCTTTAAGTCACTAATCCTTTCTTTGAGGATTATTTATTATTAAACTCAACTGTTGTATTCTTAATTTTGGTATTGGTATTTTTCACCCATAAAATTGTTGCTGTTGTTTAGTCGCTCAGTTGTGTCTGACTCTTTGTGACCCTGTGACTGTAGCCCGCCAGGCTCCTCTGTCCATGGGATTTCCCAGGCAAGAATACTGGAGTGGCTTGCCATTTCCTTCTCCAGAGGATCTTCCTGACCCAGGGATTGAACCCACATCTCCCATATAATTTTTGAATACCTCAATAAGCTATTTCAAAGTCTGTTTCTGATAACACCAGCAATCTGGATCACCTGTAAATCTATTTCTATTATCTGTGTTTCGTTTTTTCCTCTTGGTGTTTTTGGTCCTTTGTTTCCTTTCACCTCCTTGGAATTTTTTTTGATTGAATGCTGACTAGTTAGTATGAAAAGATGCAGAAGTAATCTCCATTAAAGAGGATTTAGTTTTCTTTAAGCTGACAGTTGAAGTAAGAGTAAATCAACCTATTCCATAGAGACTCAGGTATGAGGATGACATTTAGTCTTACAAACAGTGGACTATTCCCGGTTTTCATTTACTTCTAGAGTAACTCTTCTGGGATTTCACTGGAGGTATTTACAGGAGCCTCTTTTTCTTGGAAGAATCTCAACTCCAATTTTTATCTTTGTAATCTGATTGTCAAAAGCTTTCTTAAACTCTTTACCCTCTTATCAACTTTTTTCTCTCTGTTTTCTCTTTCCTTTCGTCAGTGAGCAACTTAAGATTTCGGGAGTGTCTTTAGGGCAATAATAACTGCGTGGAATCTTGAGTTCACTTTGTTGTGATTCTCTTTTCTCTGCTATCCGGTGTCTTAGAGTCCTTTTTGTGTTGGTGGTGTTAGAATCCAGTTTTTGCTTTCTTCATCGCTCTGAAATTGGAAAAGCTCTTCACCACAGCTTACTCCTTTAGTGCCCTTCTCTGTGAATTGGCAAATACAAAAAAATATTAGGTGAAAAGTGGCAGGAAACATTCCATTTCCTCTAGTTTCTCCTTTATCTCTGATTTTGGCTCCACAAATCCTGGCTACCTTTATTTTTGTTTTTCAGCTTATTGTCTCCAGTAAGAAATTTGATCTAGCACAAGCTATCATAGTCTTGTATCAGAGGACTGCCTTTCACTTAATTTAGAATGAATTGGTATGATTAAATATCACAGAGTCTATCTGCATGTGAATTTAAGAAAAACATTTATGAATACCTTAGATGTATATTTATAGAGTTAAAAATAAAACTAAAGGGTAAAGTTATCACTATTTTAAAGTTTTGAGAAGTTGTTCAAAATTTGTCTACTACTTAAATATAGATATTAATTCAGTGAATCAGTTAAAGACTTTTTATTTTACTCTTATTTTAAAAATTTCCAACATGTTTATGGACAGAAACCACCCTGTATTTTATTTTCCCTCTGGATGCCTTACTTTCCAACATTTTTCCATGCAGTGCACATCATCGAGGTCATTATTTCAACCGTCATCTTCGTAGTTTCATCTATTTAAGCTACAAATGATGCAGTCTTGTGTTTAAAATAATACATAAAATGGTATACAAGTGAAAATAAGTTTATGTATAGTTGTTCTGTCTGTGCAAGGATAGATAGTCATGTTTACATATGTTTTATATGTGTATAGGTTTCATTTCTTCAAGTTTAATGTCTTTAAGCATATTGCTTAAGCTGCTTAACTCTATGGAAAATTTAGTAGAATGTAAGCACTCTTAGGTTTAAAGCCTTAAAAGAAACCTCTGTATCTTTTGAAAATGGCTTTATAAACATTATAAATATCATGTACAGCAATATATTATTTAATAGTGATGTTTACATATACACTTTATACATATAACTTTTATATTTTAACCATTTCTGTTAAACTTAATTTTTTAAAATATTCTCTTTTTTTCTGGCTTTGATTTTGGCTGTGCTGCACAACTTGTGGGATCTTAGTTCCCTGACCAGGGATTGAAGTTGGGGCCACAACAGTGAAAGTGCAGAGTCCTAACTACTGATGCACCAGGGAACTACCTAAATTTTTTTAAACAAAAACTTTTTTAAGCAAAAATATATAATGCCAGAATCTATTCAGAGTATCAAAAGGAAAGAACTGCCCCAAGTGAAAACAAATACAATGATTTTATAGCATTGTATTCATCAAGAGTTATAGTATAGAAAGCATAAGGTTTGGGAAAATGTAGTGTTAATTTTTTCAAATGTATGTTCACTTCATCTTTTTTCAGAAAACATCTGCCACGTTCAAACAATAAATGTACTCATTGAGCCAAGCACGCCAGGCCTTTTTCTATGTTAAATTTCAAATAGTTTATTTCTATTAACAATCCAGTTTGGAAAACCATGCAGCTTGCTTCTATAATAAAAGGATGTCATGTCAGCTGCCTTTTAATGTGCTTGTAAAAGTAGACCCGTTCTGATTCAGTCATCAGAGCTTTCAGGATTTATTCCCATAGTTTCACGGCAGAATCCCTGGAGCTCAGAGTCACAGGTTTCCCAAAGCTTAGCTTTACATTAACGTGTGTGTCCACACTGTTTTATTTTTAATGGTAAGACCAAATAAATTGAGAGCCCAAACAATCATTTTAAAATAATACTTCAGGAAACGTGACCCAAGGAATGCACTTACTGATTACACATGTGAAATTCTCCCCTCAACCCCAGAAGCAGAAAAAGTCTTTGGTTCTGGTTTCCTAGTTACTGCCAAAGAAACCGCTTACAGGTTGCTGTAACCTGTGTCACCATATATTCAACTCATGCAATCACCATAATAAGGAAGGGGTCACAAGATAATTTTTAATTAATTTTATTAGAGTATAGTTGCTTTATAATATTGCGTTAGCTTCTGTTGTACAGCAAAGTGAACCAGCCATACATATTCATACCTTCATTCCTTTTTGAATTTCCTTCACATTCAGATCACCCCAGAGCACTGGGTTCCCTGTGCTATACGGTAGCTTCTCATTAGTTACCTGTTCTGTATATAGTATCAATAGTGTGTGTGTGTCAATCCCAATCTCCCAACTCCCCGCACTCCCCCTTCCTCTTGAGTATGAATGTATTTGTGTTCTGCATCTGTGTCTCTATTTCTGCTTTGCAAATAAGTTTATCTGTACCATTTCTCTAGATTACACATATACCCGTTAATATATGCTATTTGGTTTTCTCTTCATGACTTACTTCACTCTATATGATACTCTCTCAGTCCATCTGTGTTTCTGCAAATGACCCAATATCTTTCTTTGTTTATGGAGTGATATTCAAAACCCATTGGATATACGTCCCACATCTTTATCCATTGCCCTGTTGATGGGTACTTAAGCGGCTTCCTTGTCCTGGCTGTTGTAAATAGTGCTGCAGTGAACATTGTGGTGCATGCATCTTTTTGAATTATGGCATTTTCTGGATATGTGCCCAAGAGTGGGGTTACTGGATAATATGGTGGCTATGTGTTTAGTTTTTTAAGGACCCTCCATACCCTTCTCCATGGTGGCTGTATCCGTTTATACTCCCAACAGTGCGTGAGGTTCCCTTCCTCCACACTCACTCCAGCATTCAGTTTGTAGAATTTTTTGAATGGGGCTTAGCGGTTGAAACTGTATTGAACGTCTTTACTCCTTAATCTCTAAGAACTGCTTCCCTGGATAAATCCTTGATGTGAGGACCTTCCAAGTGAATCCCTTTCAACTGCTAGCTTTTCCCCGGCAAAAGTCTAATGTAGGCTGTCGTCTTTTCTAATCTGTTCTCTTCAGAGAGAGGAAAAAAGAAAGAAAAAAGAATCTATGATCTTAACTGCCCCCTGCAGTGCTTTTACTTTGATTTCTATATCTTTATTTCATATTTATGGTTATTTCTCTCTGCTTTCCAGTACGACACACTGAGTGAGTTGCTTGCCTCCGCCCATTCTTTCTCTCATTTTTTAGTCATTATACTTCCTTAGGGAGTAGATCATCAAATGTCTCTGCTTCTTTATTTCTCTTTCCTCTCATCTCTGCAGTCGGGGTCTCTGTCCCATTCCTTTCTAACCTGGTGCCTCAGAGTCCACTGTTTTTCACGTGGTTAAGACACGCCAGCCTCTTTTTAACACACCTCAGCCTCCTCAACTTTTCTGAAAGCACTGCTCACCTTTCACCTCTTACCACTGTTCGCTTTGACGTGTCTCTCTCTTCATTCTGTCCTTCTGTCGCTCTCTTTCCCTCTCCTGAAAGTGAATGTTTAAAAGGCTTTAATCCTTGGGTCTGTTCTCTCTGCACGTTATCCCTCGGCGCACCTTTCCACGTCCACACCTCCTCCCCTTTACAGCTCTGGCGTGGACTGTCTTCTGAATGTCACCCTCTAATTTTTTCTGACTGTCCCATATCTTTACCTACGGGGCTCACTGGGCTTTCAAATGCAGTTGTGTCGAAAAGAGTTTATGAACTTCACGGAACGTTTCCTCGTGTCTTCTCTCTGTGAAAGGCATCATCACTTTCTCTGATTCCGAGGCCGCCTTGGGATCGCATATGGCGCACCCTTCTCTCACCGCACACCTTCAGTTTTGCCATCAGGCCCCGAGGTTTGGGCCTCTGCCACGTCTCCCTCCTTCTAACTCTCTCCGTTGCTGCCACCCAAGTTCTGCTCTCAACTTTCCATGGTCAATCACAGTAGTCCTAACTCATCTTGCTGCCTAACAATTCTGCTTTCTCCAGTGTCCCTGCAGTCACTTGCCAGAAGGACCCACGTCATCCTTCTCTGATGACAAAACCCTGACCTTTGCTTTGTGCGAGTGCTGCTGCAGAAGCACCAATGCATCCAGCGTCTGCCCCTGTAGCTTTGCCGTCTGCCGTTTTCCACCTTTAAATATTCGCTCCTGTCCTTCCCTCTTCCAGAAACGCTCTTCACCTCTGCCTATTAGTCTTGTACATACTTTGGCAACACCGTCTTGCTGTCGCCTGTGCTAATCTGTCCACAACCCTTAACAGTCCTCCTTCCAAAAGTGAAGCTGAATTCCCTTGAGTGTGCTCTAGACTGGGTGACTCCCCTCTAATGAATGGAACATGGTAGAAGTGAGACCAGGTGATAAGGAGGGTATCTTGCTTACCCCTCTCTCTCTGGATGATGTCGGCCCTGAGAGAAGTCATCTGCTGTGTCATGAGGTCCCTCAGCAGTTTATACAGAGGCCCATGGGGCCAGGAACCAAGACCTCCTATAACCGATGTGTGAATGAACCCCCTTGGGAGCAGATACTCCTCAGCCAGCCTCAGATGACTAGAACCTTGGCTCAGAGTCAGAACCACCCAGCTGACTTAAGCCTCTCTCACATTCTTCACCCACACTAACTGTGGGATAATTAATGTTTGCTGTGTGAAGCCACTGCATTTTAGAGATAATTCTCTATTCAGCGTTAGATAACTGTTATAAGAAGCCTGATCTCAACCAGCGAGATGAGATTACGTCTGAGAATTCTTTTGATTTATACCAATGACGTGTTCCTTGACACAGACTATTCCTATTATAGTTATTTGTTAATCCATTTTATAGTTGATGTATTAGGACACGTTTTTACAAGTCTAAACTGTTTAATAATGTACAGAATGCATATTATGTTTAATAACTATGCCAAATGCATCAGCACTTATAATATGAACCAACTTTCTGATATCAGTCAGTTCAGTAACTTAACACTTTACATCTTGGTTCTAGAGATGATTTTTGCCAAATCAGCTGCTTGTTGTTAAAAGACATTCTCAGCATCACAAGTTTCACATTTCCGGCGATGATATATGCCCAACATCTATGGACCAATTAAAATGTTACACTTCCACTAAATCAGGTTATATGCAGAGTCAATTTGTAAATTAAATTGAAGGTTAAATATCTGAACAAAATGATGCAGATGGAAAGTGACTTTATAAAAAAAATCCTTCTAAAGTTTAGCACCTGGGATTCTCCTTTGATAATATTTATGTGAAGAGAAATACAAGGAACCTTTGGAGTCCTTTCTCATGCACATATGAATATATGTGAGGCCTCAATATTTATTCCTGTAATCACCCTGCTCCTCTCCATTCTGGAAGTGGTTTGACATTCAAATTACTTTAAGTGTTATAAGTGCTAAAAAATAATTGGTTTCGTGTCACCTTACTTGAACCTTAATCAATATGTTTTATGGTGGTTGGAAAACTCTACTGTTTAATTATTCCATGAAGGAGACTGTTTTTTTTCCATTTGGACGTTTACATTTGTCTGTTAGTTTGGGGGTTAATTTAAGGGTGAGAGGGAAGAGTTTCTTCCTGGCTAATGTTTAATAGTGTGTCTTTTGCACTTGAATCCCGTAAGTGCTATGGTGCATGCAGCCAGTGACCTTCAGTCCATTGATTTGAATGACTTTCCCAGTGTCCCATATCTAAATTCACGAAGCAACAGATCTGCCCAGAATTTACAAACTCCAAGTCTTAGAAGTAAATTTTTTTTGTTGTTCCTGATAGGTGGTAGGTATATGTAGTCTATATGGATACTAATGAGTCTCTTGATTTTGTTTAGGATGATAATCATTAGGTAAATTGGGGAAATATAATCTACCTTCTGTAACATGTCATGTTTGTGATGTCTGCCAATAAAAAAAATGCACATATGCCAAAAATGGTATAAATACAATATAGTTTATGCAGGTGTCTTATATTTGAGAGAACATATTTGAGGAGATTTTAATTAAAAATATGTGTCATCTTAGGGAACATAAGAATTAGAACTCTACAGAGGTGTGCCTTAGCCATCTGGTGTTTGAATTAACATTTTTGTTCTTTACTGAAATAAAATACAAAACCTATGTCTCCAGTTTTCAATAGATGATATATTAGAAACAGCAGTAGACCTTTGGAATTGGGCTGCTAATGAAGAATGGCTTTGGCCAGAAAACTATTGGAAATAAGCAGGGTAAAATCTGGTATGATAGCTTTCAGAAAGAAACTTCAGAATATGCAAATGTACTTGGCAGCTTAGGGCAGGGATCATGAACATGGGCATGAGCCCTGGGTCCTGACTGCCTGGCATTCATACTCAGCTATCACCTAGCCTTTTCTATGCATTAGGTCTGATGCTACATGCCTGAAAGACTTTTATTTCATCCTTGAAAAGACTCTGGGGTATGCTTTATTTTCCCATTTTTCAAATAAAGAAACTGACATTTCAAAAAGTTAAGCAATTTGACCAAGACTAGCATGATAGTTCCAAGCCTGGAATCAAATTATTGCCAGGGCTTTTATACTTTATTGCCTTGGACTCTGTAACTCAGAAGGGGTGTGGGAAAACAACCACAGTAACATCCAAAGTGTGGATGAGTGAGAATTTGAAGAGACGGTCACTGCTGAACCTGAATAGAAGTTTTGGTTTGCCTGGGGCAGGTGTATTCTTGGGAAGGTAAAGGGACAGATTCAATACCCCATCAAGATCCCTTCTGCTTTTTTCATTTTAGTCTTGCAAAAATTGCTATTATACTATGTTGTGGGCTTCCCAGGTGGCACTAGTGGTAAAGAATCCACCTGCCAATGCAGAAGACACAAGAGACACAGGTTCGATCCTTGGGTCAGGGAGATCCCCTGGAGAAATGAACGGCTACCCACTCCAGTACTCTTGCCTGGAGAATTCCATGGACAGAGGAGCCTGGTGGGCTACAGTCCATGGGGTCACAAAGAGGCAGACAGTGCTGAGCACACTGTCCAGTCTATACTGCGTCGTCCTTCCTTGAGCCTTGTACATATCTTTTTATAATATACATCTGTTTTTTTCTGTTCTCAGGTAGATGTGCCAGCTTGTGGTTCTGGCTTTTATTTTCTCAGGGCAGTTTGTGTTCAAACATGATTGTTGCATCAGAGAATTTTGACACACACTCAAATATCAAGGCATCATATATTCTGAAAATAAACATGCCAAGTTCATGTTCATAGTTTTTGGTTGTGTGTGTTGTAAATGTTGTATGTAATGGTTGTCTCTGTTGAGAGAGGCTTCATTTAAGTTAAGGGAAAATGGACTCTTAAACCAAAACTTGAAAACATTTGTTGTCGTTTAGTCTTTAAGTCATGTCTGATTCTCTGTGACCCCATGGACTGCAGCACGCCAGGCTTCCCTGTTCTCCAGTGTCTCCCAGAGTTTACTCAGACTCAGGTCCATTGAGTTGGTGATGCTATCCAACCATCTCATCCTCTGTCGCCTCCTTTTCCTCTTGCCCTCAGTCTTACCCAGTATCAAGGTCTTTTCCAATGAATCATCTCTTCACATCAGGTGGCCAAAGTATTGGAGCTTCAGCTTCAGCATCACTCCTTCCAGAGGAAAGCATGGCAAAGCCTAAAAAAGTCATTGGTTAAAATACTTTATACTTTATCAATTGCTTAAATCTAAAGTACATACCAACATGCTACCTTTGCAGATCTGACTGCCTATTTATAGCACCCATCTAGAATGATGCAGAGAATCAAGAAATAAGGAAATCAAGCCTAGAACAGCCAGAGTAGGCGTGAGAAATCTACAGCTTTTTGGTGGAACAGGCCTCTTAGTCCCTTCTGTGTGTGTGCCTGTTTGGGTGCTCATTCATGTACAGCTCTTTGCCACCCCATGGACTACAGCCTGCCAGGCTCCTCTCCATGGAATTTTCCTGGCAAGAATACTAGAATGGGTTGCCATTTCCTAATCCAGGGGAATCTTCCTGACCCAGGGGGTCCCTTATATTATACAAAATTCAAATTAGCTCTTAAATCTTTACAAACCTGATCAGATTACAAATATTAGAACACAAGGAGCCATGCCGTCAAGAAAGAAAGTGTTAGCTTGACATCCTGATAGCAAGAGATACACAGTAGGAACCGTACCAAAGAATAACATAAACGAAGCCTCATAAGGCCCCAGAATACAGCAACTGCCTCTGCAATCAACCATTAATACTGTCACTGTCTTACAGTACATTTAAATACTGTCACATTTGAATCATATTCAGTCTACTATGCTTGAGAAGTCAGGGAAGACTCATTCTTTTTTAATTAACCAGTTTTTAAAATTGAAGTATAGTTCATTTACAATGTTTTGTTAGTTTCAGGAGTACAGCAAAGTGACTCAGTGTATACTCACGCATGTATAGATTATATACTGTTTTCCATCATAGATGATTACAAGATATTGTACATAGTTCCCTGTGCTATATAGTAGGTCTTTGTTATCTATTTTATATATGTTTGTGTATATATCAAGGGAAAATTATTCTGTATTTAAGAATGCTATCAATCTAAAATTGATAGAGTAAAAACAAGCATATTTTGGTGTTTAGTCACGTTTCAATAATTATTAGGAAAATTTACCTGGTTTGAATTTATATATGTTACCCCAAATCCTTGGAAAGATTTTCCTTAATAAAAAGTGGTTGCATTTGTTAAAAATTAAACATAATTTGATATTATAGTCAAGTCTGCATTCTAAGAAATCACACAGAAGCCATACAGCCCCGAATAGCATAAGATTACTTTGGACACCATCCTGTTAGCATTTCGTGCGATGTTGTCTCTTTCCTTCCCTCTCATCTTTGTGGTTCTTATTTCTATTGTTCTTGTTTTCCTACTTGTTACTGCTGCATTCCTTCCCAGGTCTTCTCTCTGAGACCCATTAGGTTACTTAGTCCAGTCAGCAGACCTAGGACAGCTTTTGCAGGCCTGCTGCTGCACTGGGGCGGGGTAACCCACCATGTGACCCGATAATAAAAACATCAACAACAGCATCAAGAAAGTAGGGAGACCAGAGGTGACAACAGTTCTGGGTACCATGATTAACTTAAAATAACATTTGCAATCTTGCTGAGAATAAAAGCCGTGCATGCTTAGCTGTATATCCTGAGTTAGTCTCAATGTTTTAAATTGGAGAGCTCTTAAATGAGATTAAAGTTTCTGACATGTACGTGTATATTATTGTGTTCTCTACAAATCGAATATAGGGGCAGAGGACTCACGCGTTTTTCTTGCAGCTTTGGACAGAAACTCTGGTAGCAATTTTTGTGAGAAAAATTCTGTGGATGTCTGGAAAAAGACAAAAGAACATGAAAACCTAGCTATTAAGTTAGCTGTCAAATTCAGGTCAAAGTGTTTAAGCTTTCATTTGGTGAATATCCTGGAACTTCCAGTCATTCTCTTTTTGTCTAGACCAGTAGGATAATATGACGGTAAAAAAAGACATGTCAGTAACACCCACGCATCTGCCAGAAGAAGTATTAAAAGGCGTCTATCGGCCAGAAGAATTAAGCAGGGCACATGCCAGCCAGTTCACAGCCAGCAATGATTTTGGCAAGCAGATAGCGATTAGACATGTATGCAATAAAAATAGTACCTGTACTGTTTTCCTAATTAGCAACCTTGCAAGTTATGGAATTTCAATGTGATAATTACAGCATACTGAAGGAAAGCAGTCAAGAAAACAATCAAGATCAGAATAAGGGAAATATCCTTCCAACCTCTACTCAGGGCAGCCTTTCTTAGAGTGGCTTATGTATTTTCTTCCTCCTCCTATGGGTATTTAGTTAAACTTTTTGTCTTATATGGGGTTTAATTTCTAAGGATCCAGTATGGTTTTCCTGTATATTCCCTGGGAATTAAATCTGAAATGAACCAGAAGCTTCTGGCATAGCTGAACCCGCCTGTTGCTCCTGTCCGATGCTCTTTCCTGCCAAGCTGTCTGCAGCTCAGAGTTTTCTGCCAACCCCACATCAGTGCAGGAAGCACAGGAGTCCATGGGAGGCTTATCACTGGCTCTGTTCAGGTGTGAAGCAGGCTCAAAGATGCTCAACACTTGGCAGAGACTCAGATTACAGAGATGGCTGGTCTTTGTAGGTCATGTGATATTTGTGAAGATTTGGGACAAAGGTCAGAAAGAATGAAGTGATGTGACTAGTGGAGACCTCAGGACATTGCCATCTGAGTGTCCCGAGCATTCCACGTTTAGTATTTCCCCAGATGAGCGTCTTCCTCTACCCCACTTCCGAATCAGATGTTACATTTACATTTTCTGATTCTATCGCCATCTTATCACGTGTTGAAAAAACACACAATGTGAGAGTTTTGAGCTAAGTTTTATTGGGGGCAAAATGAGGACTATAGCCTGGGAAACATCATTTCAGAAGGCGCTGAGAAACTGCTCTGAGGAGGCGAGGGGGAAGCTAGGATATATAGGAGTTTTGCAACAAAGGGCAGGTAGTTGGGAACATCAAAATATTGTTGTTCAGTCACTAAGTCGTGTCCGATTCTTTGAAACCCCATGGACTGCAGCACACCAGGCTTCTTTGTCTTTCACTCTCTCCCAGAGTTTGCTCAGACTTGTGTCCATTGTGTTGATGATGCCATCCAACCTTTTCATCCTCTGTCATCCGCTTCTCTCCTCCCCTCAATCTTTCCCAGCATCAGAGTCTTTTCCAATGAGTCAGCTCTTTGCATCCGGTGACCAAAGTATTGGAGCTTCAGGTTCAGCATCAAAAGATTACTGTTAATTAATGAAAACCAGATGTGTCAAGTTAAGGAGTTCAGTGCCTTTCTATGTATGGGAAGATGCAAGAGTCTGGGCTCCCTGAAATTGTTCCTTTGATCCTGGGGAGCTATCTGGGGCCAGTATACTGTATTTTCACATCCTGGGTTTCCTCAGGGCTTACCTCTTCACAATTGCTGATGACTGTGAAATCCTTGATTACTGATAAGGCAGGAAATCTTCCATTTCTCACATGCATTCAAAATAGTAACTCAACTATACTCCAATAAAAAATAAAAATTAAAAAAAAACCCAAAATAATAACCTTGAAATTAACTGATTTAACCCCTTCCTCTCCCCCACGCTTCCCTATCCCCTTACAAAGTTTTATCAGGACTTGGTTCTTTCACCAGCACCCTGCCGCTAGTGCCTCTGCTCAACTTCAGACTTGCATAGTTTCTGTCTGGTCTGATTTGGGAATCTCTCCTGTGTTCCTCTATAGTCATCTTTCCTGTTGATTCCCCCTTAGCCTTTACGTTTTAGTGAACACATCTCTGCTGAGCATTTCTTGAACTTCCCAGGTTTGTTCAATGTTACCTTCCAGGTTTCTGTGCATATATGTGTAGCCCTTAATCTCTCTGTGATTCACATCTTTTTTTATGCCTCTGTTTCTCCAACTAGACTCTATAGTCCTTGAGAAAGGGAGAGCGTATTTCTTAAGTAAAAATGAGAAATAGAAAGATGGGTCCTGATTTGTCATGAAACTGAAAATCAGTGGTATAAACTGTAGAAATTAGAAAAACCTCATTATATTTTACATGAACTTTACGTACAACATTTATGCAAATGGGAGAATTGGTTCAAGGTTTTTCCAAACATTTCTCTCTTAAGCATCTTAGAAGTCACATGCAATTATAACTTGCACTGAGACTTTTGGATGTAATAGTAAATGCAGCAACTTGAATCCTGATTCAAAATGCTCAGTTTATCCTTAGTCATACCGAGTAATAAAAGTGCGTTTTATCCTTTGTCATACCCTATAATCCAGTGCCTTCTTTACCTAGGTCTATCAGTGTTCTGTTCAAAAGCTCATGAAAATTGCCAAACTGAGTGCTTTCAAATGTTCATTCTCAGAGTTTCATGACTCAAAATAAATTGAGCTCCAAGGACCAAATGACTGACAGCACACTTTTTAATCGCAATGAAATGAAATGATTCAGTTTAAAACAAACAAAAGTCAAGTCTGATGTATGAAACAGGTTAAAAGAGTTTATCTCATGATATATAGTTTATAGATTATTACAACATGCAGCATCACATTTAAAATCAACTAAAATTTTATGAAAATGCACATTTGATGTGTTCAGTGCAATTATGTACACAAAGTTATTCATGCAATTAATATTACGGCATACTTCAGGTTAGGGCACAACTTGAAAGCAGGAACGAACAGCTTGTCTCTCTTTAGATCGTGGCCTTTCAGTGGATGGAGTGATGGGAAGAGAGTGAGCTGTCCCCAGCCTTATCCCACCCCTATGGCCCCAGAGCAGAATTCTGGGAGCCCTTTTCAAGCTACTCATTAACGGCCTTGGCGGGGTGGTGGTGCACAATCTCAGTGTGTAAAGAAAGCATTCACTTGATGCGAGTGTGGTATTCTTGAGGAAGATTGAGGCAGAGAAAAAATGAGAGCACTCCTAAAGAATAAAGCCAGCAGTTGGCAGGATTTTCTTCTCATATTTCCAGAGACACCGTAAATAAAACAATGTATTTTTACATACTCAGATGAAGCATTCATAAAAATAATAGTTTTGGTGCCACAGATTCTGTCTTTGCTGTTAATCAAGTAAATGTTGATGACTGAGGGAGAAAAAGGCACATGTCAATGACACTACACACACACACGTGTGTGTATATATATGTATATGTATAACAAATATACATATCAAATAAAGTGCTTGATTATGGAGGCTGAATTGACTGTGCTTTCAGCTTAAATGGCAGCATGAATCAAATAAGTTCTTTTAGCAAGAACTGAGAGATGCAAAAATTAATGCTTATGTTGGGCCATCCCATTGACCTGGTAAGAATGGCTGGGAAATGTGGGTGCAGGGACCCCACGTGTAACCGCCGTGGCATATCCAGCATTCAAAGCAACTCTAATTGTGTATTAGGAGATTAAAGGGCGACCATAGGTCAAAATTTAAATTTTTTCAATAGATCATGACTCTTCTTTGACACTTGTCAACTTTACTGATTTACTGAGTTCCTGGCAACAAACGCTTTTGTTGACACATATGTGGAAAGAAGTGAGAATCCGCCTCTGTGCCTCACCAAATCAGTATTCTTAAATAAGCTACAAAGAAGAAGTCTAAAGGTTAAAGATGACACATGTCTCCGAACTCAGTTAATATTGATCCTGCTTTTTAGGCTATTCTCCTTGAGTTCTTTGGCTCTCCTTTGAATACATTTATGTTTTCCTAGACTGGGGAAACTGGGGACTGGGGAATTGAGGAAACACGTAGTTCAGTATAGAATCTCAGTCAGTAAGACTACCAGGTTTACAAAGTTGCTCAACATTTAAAAAAGAAAGTATATTATTATCCTCTTGAAGCAAATACGGTGAAAGCCTGTTACAATAAAGCAAATAGATGATTGATCCTCATATCCCCTGAAACCATTATGTCAAAGAACTCCCTGTTGGGATTTAGCTGGTGGCCCAGCTCTAGGACTCAGTGCTCCCAGTGCAGGGGGCTCAGGTTTGATCCCTGGTCAGGGGTCTAGGTCCCACATGCTGCAACTGAGACCCTACCCAGCCAAATAAATGAATAAACATTAAAAAGAATTTCCTGTTAAAGGAAAAAATATATAACACATTATATACTCAGGGGAGAAGGTTTTTTTTTTTTTTTTTTAATGTAATAACACAGCATTGCCATGCTATGGAAAGTTTATAAAATAACTTATGTAGGTTCTTATGAAAATAGCGTTGCTTTTTTATTCAGTCCTTTAATATTGAACATAAAGGGAAGAAAGAGCAGTTGCTGACTGAAGTTAGCTTGTTGAGGCACTAAATTCTTCCTTACAGTGACTTTGAAGAGAAGTCAATATTTTACATTCAGAACATTTTTATTAATCAGATTTATAAAATAATTTAAGGTAATTAAGCACTTTAACTTTGACAGCTTGACGTTGTTCAGTGACAGGTATGTCATTTGCACAGCAAGTAGCTAAGTTGACAGACTATTTTTCCATCCAGGAGTCGTCCCTCCTCTGCCTCTATTTCAAGTTGAAAGAGGTCAGCTGTCTTCCCATCCCTGGATCTTTCTTATTTAGGGAGGTGAAGACCGACTTCATTTTCACTCATGATTTGTGAATTTGCCATCATTTGCTTGAATCACTTTCAACACAATTTTTTCTTTCTTTTTTTTTTTGGTACAAAAATGTCAAATAGTTTATTTCTATTATTCTTCCTATGTCTTTTGTTTTATATTGGAGTATAGTTGATTCACAACGCTATGTTAACTTCAGGTGTACAGTAAAGTAATTCAGTTATACATATATAGGTATCCATTCTTTTCCAGATTGTCTTCCCATGTAGAGTGTTATGGAGTATTGACTAGAGTTCCTGTAATATACAGTAGGTCCTTGTTGATTATCTATTTTACATATAGTAGTGTTTATCTGTTAATCCCAGACTCCTAATTTATCCCGTCTGCCATACTTCCCCGATGGTAACCATACATTTATTGTCATGTTTCTTATTTCATCCACCTCCCAGCTAAGGGGTTACCTTATTTCTGTTTAGTTACTAAGTTGTGTCTCACTCTTTGCGATCCTATGGACTGTAGCCCACCAGCTCCTCTATCCATGGGATTTTCCGGGTAAGAATACTGGAGTGGGTTGCCATGCCATCCTCCAGAGGATCTTCCTGACCCAGGGATCGAATCCACGTGTCTTCTGTCTCCTGCATTGGCAGGTGGGTTCCTTGCCACTAGCGCCACCTGGGAAGCCCTTATTAGGTCATACATTGTGTCCTGTGTGTCTGTGTCTTGTCTCTGACGTTGACATTCAACTGCATGATGTGAGAGAGAATAATGCTACTCCCCAGTGTTGACTCCAAAAACGAGACCATGTCCCCAAGCACCCCCACCTTCTCTTTCTGAGCTGTGAATCTGTAAATCGTGAATTCACTTCTATTAATCTTGGATCGTATTTCCATTGTTTTGACTCTAACAACTTCGAGAAGTAGACATTTAATGAATCCAATATCTAGTGTAGGAATTTTTTCTTATCTGGAAATTCATTACTACGAATTGTCCAAGTCTCCCATGATCTATGTCTTCAGCTCTATTGTGATCATAGTCTGAGAATTCCGTCAGTTTGCCATGATTACGGGACAGGCTACATGCCCTTCTTAATAATTATAGTTATCTTGTTTTCAACAATTTTCAAAACTTCTGTGTAGGTTCTAAGATAAACCAACTATTGAATTCCAGGCAGACCTCTTTTATTTTGTGAGTGAGTCAGACTACCCTTTCATTTTATTCCTAATTCTCCACTAGTGATGGGCTTCCCTCGGAGCTCAGTCGGTAAACAATCAGTCTGCAGTGCAGGACACCCAGGTTCGATCCTTGGGCTAGGAAGAGTTTCCTGGAGAAGGAAATGGCAGCCCACTCCAGTATTCTTGCTTGGAGGATCCCTTGGACAGAGGCGCCTGGCAGGCTACAGTCCATGGGGTTGCAAGAGTCGGAAACGACTTAGCAACTAAATCACCACTACTAATGAGGTCCAAAATTCTACATATATGTAACCTGTAGCTCACTTACTCAGGCAGAAATGTCTCATTAAGACAGAATTTTTTAAGGAGTTCTGCTTACTGTATTTACTTTCTATGCTTAGGAATCTTGAGGGACTCTTCAACTTCAGCCTCTAGGATAGAACAATATGATTAAAGGTGAATGTTATATTATTTGATTTCATAAACATTTAAAACAAATACATTTGATAATCAAAAAAATGGAACTAGTTTCACTTACTATAATACAGCAGAAGAATAAGAGGAAGATAGAAGACAATAAAAATAACCTGAAACAAATTTGGTGATTATAATTGTAGTTTTTTCCTATGTATATATTTCTGTATATTTCAGTCAGTGGGTTTATATCCTACATAATGCTTGGAACCTGGCTTATTTTTGCCGCTGTTTACCATAACTGTAATGCCATATTATTTATTGGGCACTGGCAACCCACTCCAGTGTTCTTGCCTGGAGAATCCCAGGGATGGCGGAGCCTAGTGGGCTGCCGTCTGTGGGGTCGCACAGAGTCGGACACAACTGAAGCGACTTAGCAGCAGCAGCAGCAGACTGCTGTGTGTTATCACAGGGAGTGAAAGGTTGAATATGTACGTATACATCTCTGCATCTGAGTACCATCTCCATCAGGATGAGTCCAGGGAATTGGTCTGGTGGATGTGGTTTGGTACCTGTTCACTGTAAAAGACATTACCACATTGCCACTTCGGAAAACTGTCTCTATTTATACAACCATTGAGATTTTTTTCTCACCACCTGCCAACAGGGAGTGCTGTCAGTCACTTCAATTTTTTTGAGAGGTGGATAGGTAAAATATGATAGCTTGATTTGTATTACTGTCTGTTCATAAGTTTTTGTATTGCATCTCTTTTGCTTTATTGACCATGTGTATTTGCTTTCATCATTTTTCTTTTGGAGTATTAGTCTTTATTTACTTATTTTTTTAATTTCCTAACTCCACTAACATACTAACATAGTTCTTTCTTAACTGTTTGAAAAACACCTTTAATAGCTTCTTGACTATATTTTTTAACTCATTCTTCTTTATTTTTTCTGTTCTTTTCTTTTGGTCTCTTTTTAATATGCCATGGCATACTATTTACTCTATCATAATATTACACTTTCAGTTATTCTTTCCTTTGAGTATTTCTCTGTAGTCACATTTCGTTTCTAGGTGAATATTAGAATCATTGCTCTATATGCTTACAGATCATGTGTATATGAAATAAGTTCTAATGTCACTTCCTAGCTTCTCCTCACTAAGGAATTAGTGTCAACCCTTAACTGGTGTGACTGGATAGGAGTTCTTTGTTAGGCTGAAACTGTCCTGGGCACCCTAGATGGTTATTGTCTTACTCCATTTGGCCAAGATATTTGCTTTTTTAATGTTAATTAAACATACTTCATTGCTAAAAATGCTAGCCATCATCAATCAGAGCCTTTAGCAAGTTGTCATCTTTTTGAAATAGTAACATCAAGGATCACCAATCACAGATCAGAATGACAAATATAATAATAATGAAAACACTTGAAACATTGTGAGAATTGCCAAAATGTGACACAGAGCCAGAAAGTGAGAAATGCTGCTGGAAATACGATGCTAGTAGACTTTGTTAAATAGCATGACCAACTCAGTGAACATAAATTTGAGCAAACTCTGGAAGATAGTGGACAGAGGAGCCTGGCGTGCTGTAGTTCACGTGTGTGATAGTCGCTCAGTCATGTCCGACTCATTGCAACCCCTGGACGATAGCCCACCAGGGTCCAGTCCAAGGAATTCTCCAGGCAAGAATACTGGAGTGGGTAGCCATTTCCTTCTCTGGGGGATCTTCCTGACCCAGGGATTGAACCTGGGTCTCCTGCATTGAAGGCAGATTCTTTAGCATCTGAGCTACCAGGCAAGATATCAGACATGACTTAGCAACTCAACAACAGCAACAAAAAGACTTGCTCAGTGCAGAGTTGCCACAAAGCTTCCATTTGTAAAAACCACAGTATCTGTGAAGTACAATAAAGCAAAATGCAGTAAAATGAGGTGCATTTTTACATGGCGCCTGGCCTCAGAAATCCTTGCAAAATCCCAAGTGAACTATGATGTCACCAAGTTGCAAGATATTTCCTTTCTATTTTAAGTCTCCTATGTGAAGTGAGTGAAAGTCACTCAGTCGTGTCCAACTCTTTGCGACTGTATAGTCCATGGAATTCTCCAGGCCAGAATACTGGAGTGGGTAGCCTTTCCCTTCTATAGGGGATCTTCCCAACCCAGGGATGGAACCCAGGTCTCCTGCATTGCAGACGGATTCTTTACCAGCTGAGCCACAAGAGAAGCCCCAAAGGGAAGTCTCCTATGACTGATCACAAATAAAGTCTTTGTTTGAATGTTGTTTAACATCCAACTTTAACAGGTCAATGGTCTTAAACAATCATAAATGAAAGACTATTTCTCTCTTCAAAATGTCTACAAATTCGCTGGTCTTCTCAGATATTTAACAGTGTTAAGGAGCGATGGTCCGTACATATGTTGATATGCAGACCATTATCAGTGAGTCCACCTGAGCAAACAAAACTTGTCCCAAAACAATGAGTAGCATCATCTTCCAAAAGTCCTAAGGTATTTTGTTGAATGAATTTACAGAAGTTACCATTTCTACCTAGAAGTACTATTGTTCAAAGATTATTTATTGTTCTAACCTAGATGATTGCCTCCCCAGTCCTTTCTAATATAAACACTCTTCCACTGTACCCTGCCCCCCTCCTCCAGCCTCTATTTAATACCTTGCAGGGTCTGGCAAAGCATGAGAGCTCAGTGCACTTTAGTTAAAAAATAAACAGATGGATAATGAATGCCTCTGCCCATTCTGGTTTGTTCCATGGATGGGCCAAATAGATTCTGGTTGTTAAGACATTATATCTATGTTCAGAAGGCTGAGTCTGTAGATACCTTTAGTGCTAAAGTTATGGGGCCAGCAAAGAGTGGGAACCAGAGTGGAGCTCTGGCCTAGGAGCCTCACGCAAGCCAGCATTGGCAGGGAGGTTGTGGGAGCCAAAGACGAACTTTTAGAGAAGCCAAGCAGTAAAAAGGAGCAAAGAAAATATATATTCAAGGGAACAAAAAAGAGGAAAGAAGAGACACAGAGAAAATGAGAGGTCCCACATATATGAGATTTATCTTTCTCTGACTTTCTTTACCTTGTGTGACAATCTCTCAGTCTATCCACATTGCTGCAATGGCACTATTTCATCCTTTTTTGTGGCTGAGTAGTATTCCAATTCTGTATTTTTGTAACCCATCTTCTGTATCCATTCATCTGTCCCTGACATTTAGGTTGCTTCCATGCCTTGGCCATTGTAAATAGTGCTGCAGTTAATGTTGCTGTACATGTATCTTTTCAAATTATGGTTCCCTCTGTATATAAGCCCAAGAGTCAGATTGCAGGATATAAATGAATTTATATACAGATCAGAAATAGACCCACAGACATAGAATACAAATTTATGGTTACCAAGGAGCAAGGATAAATTGAGAGTTTGGGATTAGTATATACACACAACTCTGTGAAACAGATAAACAGGAACCTACTGTATACCACCGGAAACTATATTCAACATCTTGTAATAATCTATAATGGAAAAGAATCTGAAAAAGATATACATCTGAATCACGTTGCTGAACTCCTGAAACTAACAAAACACTGTAAGTCAGCGGTCCTTCCATTTAAAAAGAGAGAGAAAGTGCTAGGGAGGGGGTGGTGGGTGGGGGAAGGTTAGTGACCTGTAAGGAAAAGGAAGGACATTCTGGAGAGGCCTGGAAAAGACCTCCAGAGGCCGCAGCCATGTGGGAGGCAGAGGGGTAGAGCTGGGGAGTGGCTGTCGCCGCCCGCCCTGGTCTCGATGCCTCCTGCGAGTAGAGTTCTGTGCTTCCTCCCGAAAGGAGAGGGAGAGGTGGAGAAAAGGATAGAAAGCGTGGAAGCCTGGGAGAAAAACTGAAATGCCTGTGGGCTCCAGCTGTGCTTCTCACAGCTGCCTCCATAATGACCAGGTGCCTGGGGTCCTCTCCTCAGAAAAGAGCGTCCTCCCTTGTCCCAAGTTGAAGCTCTGTGTGTGTGTCTTTGCGCTGAAAGAACTAGATTAAAATTCCAGGCTCTTGTTTGATCTGACCTTCCTGTTTATCTCTATGGAGAACCGAAATTCCATTTAAATGGGATTTTCAAAAGACCACGAAGTACAGAATGTGTGGTTGTATTTAGAAATAAGGTAGGTCATTTATTCGATTAAGAGCAGATAAAAGGAGCAGAGCCTGTGACGATGAGCCTGTATTGGTGACACACATGGGCTGAATGAAGCTGGTGACTGTTATGGACTCAGGTTTGTTGCTTGCCCCTGAAAAATCAATGAGAGAGACAGATTGATAGAAAGAAGTTGCCTTTAATCAGAATGCTGGGGAGAAGACAGACTCATGTCCCCCAAAAAACAACTGTAAAGATTCTGCTTGAATATGAAAGTTCTTAAAGGGAGAAATGGGGGATCATCTTGGTGAATCAGTGGGATAAGCAGTCAGAGTCCTTGCCATCCCTCCCTTTGGGCAGGCTTGTCGCCTTCTTGTGATCTGTCTTCAGTTGCTGTCTTGTTTGCATAGTTTATTTCTCAAGATTACTGAAGGGGAAGCTGGAGAAGCGATCTGGTCATCTGTTAATTACTTATTCTTCATTTCTGCTTCTTTCATCTATGGAACAGATTGGGCAAGATTCGTGTGATTAAAATTTGCAAAAGGTGCTTACGACTGAGATCAGTAGAGGACTGAGGTTCCTGGTGTGAGGTTAGTGGCAAGACAAAAAGGGGGTCCCTGCAGAGAACTCTTTTGGCAGAGCTCTTTCCTGCCAGAAGCTGCTTACACTGCCTGATTTATTTTATCTGATTTTATCATCTAAATTTTAATTAAGAAAAAAACCTTTCTAAACTTAGAACTCAATCTAGTAGAATTTAGAGTCAGAAGCTAAACAATTATTGGTTATTCCTACAGTTAATAGGTGATTTTAAATCTATAATGATTTGATATGATGTTGCTAAGAATTATCTGTAAGATTTTGTAAAATATTATGACTAAATAACAACATGCTGAAATATCCATTTACAGGTATGACAAGTATTATGAAATCTCTTTCATTCAATGTGTATGTAAGAGCCTTTTTGATTAGACATTCTTTACTGGTTATATTAAAATTCGTCCTGTTTTATGAAGTGCCCATTTCCATTTTATTCTACTATTGTAATGTGTTTAGGGTAAATAGGACTATCAACTATAAAGTTCATTACAGTCATGTGGAGAAAGTCTACTCTTAGTATGAGCTATGCATTCCCTTTCAGACAGTGCCTTTTCCTGAGTGATGGTTAACAGCAAAAAACAAGTGTTAGACATACTTTTCAGCCTATTTTGTCTTTTCTTCAGTGGCATAAAGCCATTGTCTAGATTAGTTTTATTGTATTTTAATTAAGTTAAGATTATTCCCATCATTGTTTAATCTAATGCTGTTTAAGAATGTATTATTTTTCTTAGTCATATAATTTTATTTGCTGGTTTCAATCCTTTGGACATATTACCATGGAAAACAACCAAACAACTCCAAAGCATTGTTCAGTGTTGCTGAAATATATAAGCAGAAGATGCCAGTGTGGCTAACATTTCTGGATGGCGTCGTAGCCCCGTAATATTCTGTTCAATTCCTTACTCTCTTTACTTCCATTTGATCTTGACTTTCAACTTCTGTGCCTAATGTCTCATTAGCCTGTAGCATGAGGAGCCGATGGCATGAGAGGGAGGAAGTAAGGGCGAATTCTTGGTAATATTTTCAAAGGGAATCTTTTGTGAAATGTGAAGTTTCTTTTTTAATAAGCATAGAATCTTAGAGCTTGAAAGCACTTCAAGAGGGCAGAGTTGACCTAATTCATGCCTTTGCTCAAAAATGTTTTTTTTTTAAAAATTCTATGCAAGATTCCAGTTAAATACTGGACCAAACTTTGAGAATGTGTTCAATTTTGAAGAAATCTTGGAAGAGACATGCTTCCCTGGGGCTCAGATGGTTAAAGAATCCACCTGCAATGTGGGAGACCTGGGTTCAATCCTGGGTGGGGAAGATCCCCTGGAGGAGGGCACGGCAACCCACTGCAGTATTCTTGCCTAGAGAATCCCATGGACAAGGAGTCTGGAGGGCTACAGTCCATGGGGTCGCTAAGAGTCAGACACGACTGAGCAACTAAGCACACACACAGAAAAGAGACATAATGACCTAACAGTTATGATGACTTATTTAGCTTGAGTGGCCATATGATTTTTATTAAAGGAATAACATTGAGCTGATGTGACATAGAGCCTGTAATGAAAGAAAATCCACTCGAGGGATTAAAAAAAAAATTACCATTACTTATTTAAGGCTGTCCTTTATCAGAATTTGGAGGAAGAAAAGTTAAATGGACTTAATACTTGTGAAGTACAACTGTTGCTACCTTATTTATTGACCAAATGGAGCTCTCTGCCTTCTTGGCATTTCTTGGGAGGGGAAAAGAAGCTAGCAAATGCTGGCAAGGATGCTGGTAAAAGATATTCTATTAATAGGAATTGTAATTATTGATTTCATTCAGCTCCTTATCTCCTCATCCCACTTTATTTTGTTTCTCCATTTCTTTATTAGGAACTAAGCAATTTTTTTTTTTTTTCATGAGCTATTCTACTTGCACCTTTGCAGTACAGTTCCTTACCTGGCAAGACTCTTACATTTTGAGAAACATCCTGAGAGTGCAGTTCTGCCACCATGAAGTAGAACTTCTTTAAACACTTTGAAACCTATCTCATTTAAATATTCTATATATTTTTAGCATGGATGAACATACGATATATTCTGATTACTTGATTTTTAAGTTCATTAGCGAGATAGATTTTTCAAATAACCACCTGTCAGCTATATAAAGACAAAAATCTAGCCATAATTTTCATATCTCATATAATTTATGATATATATTTATGAGACATATCTCATTTATTGGAAAGCATCCAGAGTGAGCTTATATACATTTTCTTTCCAGTTTTACTGAGATATAATTGATGTACAGTATCATGTAAGTTTAAGGTGTACAGCATAATGTACTTACATCATGAAATGATGATCACAGTAAATTTAGTAAATGTCCATCATTTCGTAGAGACACAAATGTCGCTTGAGATGAGAACTCCTAGGATTTGCTCTCGACACTTTTCCTATACATCGCAGTCTTAGTTATATTTATCATGTTGAACCTCATATCCCTTATATTTATCTTATAATTGAAAGTTTGTATCTTTTGACAACCTTATCTAGTTTCTCCTCCCCTCTTCACAGACCACCTCCTGCCTCTGATAACCACAAATCTGGTTTCTTTTTCTATGAATTTGTTCTTGAGGCATAATTGGCCTGATCCACTATGTTAGTTGCTGGTACGTAGCATGGAAGTGAAAGTGAAAGTCGTTCAGTCGTGTCCGACTCTTTGTGATCCCAGAACTATACAGTCCACGGAATTCTCCAGGCCAGAATACTGGAGTGGGTAGCCTTTCCCTTCTCCAGGGGATCTTCCCAACCCAGGGATGGAACCCAGGTCCCCAGCATTGCAGGTGGATTCTTTACCAGCTGAGCCACAAGGGAAGCACAAGAATACTGGAGTGGGTAGCCTTTCCCTTCTCCAGCGGATCTTCCCGACCCAGGAATTGAATCGGGGTCTCCTGCATTGCAGGCGGATTCTTTATCAACTGAGCTATCAGGGAATCCATGATTTGATATTTCTATATGTTCAAATAATCACCATGGTAAATCTAGTCACCATCTGTCACCATTCAAAGATGTCATATAGTTATTGGTTATTTTCCCCATACTGTACGTTTCATCTCTGTGACTCATTTGTTTTGTAATTTTAAGTTTATACTTCTCAGTCTCCCTCATCCGTGTTTCTCTTGCCCTCAACCCGCTCCTCTCTGGCAACCACCTGTTTGCTCTCTACGTCTATGACTCCGTTTCTATTTGGATATGTTCATTTGTTTCCTTGGAGTCCACATGTAAATGATGGCATAAAATATTTGTCTTTATCTGTCTGATTTATTTCACCTGGCACAGTACCCTTGTGGTCCATCCATGTTATCACAAGTGGCATTATTGCATTCTTTTTTATGGCCTAGTTAATACTCCACCGCTATTTGTACACCACACCCTCTTGATTCATTCATCTCCTGATGGACATTTAGGTTGTTCCATGTCTTGGCTATTATAAATAATGCTGCAAGGAACATAGGGATACATATGTCCTTTTGAGTTATTCTTTCTGTATTCTTTGGATGAATTGGTAGGTCATGTGGTAGCTCTATTTTTAATTTTTTGGGAAACCACCGTACTATTTTCCACAGTGGTTTCATTAATTTATATCCCCACCAGCTCTTCACAGGGTTTCCTTTTTCTTTGCATCCTCACCAACACTGGTTAACTTGTTGTCTTTTTGATGATAGCCATTCTGATAGCTGTCTGCTGGGTTTTGTACATGTTAGGAATAGAATATCACCAATGAAGACTCTGTCCCATAGTGGCTCAGACATAGCTATAGATAGAGTGTAGAGACAAAATAGAATTTGATACTAGCTTAACCCAATGATAATATTGTAGGGATTATCAGAACTTTTAGCCAAGATTCAAAAAATGGGGTACAAATGTATTTCAAGGATGGAACTCTGCATCAAAGTGTTCTTTGCCTTTCACTATCGATGCATTACCACACATCTGGGAACAAACTGAATTCTACCAAGGGATGGTCACCGTGTTCTGGAACCTCCTCAGGTATACACACTTTCCCCTGACTCAAGCAGTGGGTTGAGGGCATATGGCCTGATGGCAGAGTACTGAACTAGAAGAAAACTCAGTTCTAGCTGTAGCTTCATCACTTATGGTGTGATCTTAAATAAATACGTTAATATCCACGATCTTCAGCTTTTGTTGCTGGTGCCACTCATGTGAAAATACTGTTTATCCAGCCCAACTAATTTTTGGGGAAAGACGATTCTTACTAATACCCTCCATGTTACAAATGTTATTATTCTGTTCAGTTCAGTCGCTCAGTCATGTCCGTCTCTTTGTGACCCCATGGACTGAAGCACACCAGGCCTCCCCGTCCATCACCAACTCCCGAAGTTTACTCAAACTCATGTCCATTGAATCGGTGATGCCATCCAACCATCTCATCCTCTGTCACCCCCTTCTCTTCCCACCTTCAATCTTTCCCAGCATCAGGGTCTTTTCCAATGAGTCAGTTCTTCACATCAGGTGGCCAAAGTATTGGAGTTTCAGCTTCAGCATTAGTCCTTCCAATGAATATTCAGGACTGATTTCCTTTAGGATGGACTCGTTGATCTCCTTGCAGTCCACGGGACTCTCAAGAGTCTTCTCCAACACCACAGTTCAAAAGCATCAATTCTTCGACACTCAGCTTTCTTTATAGTTCAACTCTCACATCCATACATGACTAGTAGAAAAACCATAGCTTTGACTAGACAGACCTTTATTGGCAAAGTAATGTCTCTGCTTTTTAATATGCTGTCTAGGTTAGTCATCAGTTTTCTCCCAAGGAGCAAATATCTTTTAATTTCATGGCTGCAGTTACCATCAGCAGTGATTTTGGAGATCCCAAAAAATAAAGTCTGTCACTGTTTGCACTGTTTCTCCATCTGTTTGCCATGAGGTGATGGGACCAGATGCCATGATCTTAGTTTTATGAGTGTTGAGTTTTAAGCCAGCTTTTTAACTCTCTTCTTTCACTTTCATCAAGAGGCTCTTTAGTTCTTCTTTGCTTTTTTCCATCTTTATTACCTGTGCCATTTAGGATAAGGTGTAGGACATACTTCATTTGAACAGCAGGCAGATGACCTTTAGGTGCCTTCTGGCTATTTCATGCAGGTATACGTACATAAACTAATTCCCAGAAAGAGAAGACCAATAACACAGTTGTACCATCAGTTCACGTGCTCCAACCTACCTCCATCATAGACTCTAAATTGTAAATGAAAAGTATCAAGAAAAATTTCTGAGAAATTAGTTTCTTTAGAAACAGTGGAAACAGTGACAGACCTTATTTTCTTGGGCTCCAAAATCACTGGATGGTGACTGCAGTCATGACATCAAAAGACACTTGCCCCCTGAAAGAAAAGCTACGACAAACCTGCTGCTGCTGCTAAGTCGCTTCAGTCGTGTCCGGCTCTGTGCGACCCCATACACGGCAGCCCACCAGGGTCCCCGTCCCTGGGGTTCTCCAGGCAAGAACACTGGAGTAGGTTGCCATTTCCTTCTCCAATGCATGAAAGTGAAAAGTGAAAGTGAAGTCGCTCAGTCATATCCGACTCTTTGTGACCCCATGGACTGCAGCCCACCAGGCTCCTCTGTCCATGGGATTTTCCAGGCAAAAGTACTGGAGTGGGTTGCCATTGCCTTCTCCGATGACAAACCTAGACAGTGTATTTAAAAGCAGAGATATTATTTTGCCTACAAAGGTCCATATAGTCAAAGCTATGGTTTTTCCAGTAGTCATGTACAGATGTGAGAATTGGACAATAAAAAAGCCTGAGCACTGAAGAATTGATGCCTTCAAGCTGTGGTATTGAAGAAGACTCTGGAGAGTCCTTTGGATGGCAAGGAGTTCTAACCAGTCAATTCTAAAGGAATTCAACTCTGAGTATTCATTGGAAGGACTGATGCTGAAGCTGAAGCTCTAATACTTTGGCCACCTGATACGAAGAGCCAACTCCTTGGAAGGGGATGACAGAGGATGAGATGGTTGGATGGCATCACCGATTCAATGGGCATGAGTTTGAACAAACTCCAGGCAACAGTGAGGACAGGGTAGCTGGCTGCAGTTTTGAACTGGCTGCAATGCTGCAGTCTGTGGAGTCGCAAAGAGTTGGACATGACTGAGCAACTGAGCAACAGCAACACTTTCTTTAGAAAATCATAGGAATGTTTAGGAATTCAAAATAAGAAGTGTAAATATTCAGTTAAAAACATTAGCTTGTTTACTATTTGAAAATAACCATACTTGATGCTTCAGAGAAATAGCTTGGATAATTTAATAAATTTCATTGAGTTGTATTGTTAAGCTGATGGGGATACAAAATGAATGAGGTACATTTTCCCCACTCTCCCCTAGCTTATTACTCCCTTGAAAGTAGTAAGTGAGCAACAAGGCTGATGAAATAAATGCCGTGCTAAATGTACTAAAAACCATGGATGGAGCATGCATTGGGATGTTATTGATGCAGGCTCAGGGAATCAGCAGCAGCTCTGTGAAAGAGGCCCACAGGTAAACTCGGCCTTGAGAGGGGAGTTGGATTTTGATAAAGAAAGAGAAGGGGGATTTTAGACAGAAGGAATCTCAGGAGGCATGGAAGATGCAGTGAGGCCTGAAATGAAGACATATTCCGCATGCCACTGTAAAGAGTTTACGTTTGATTTTATAAATTACGTATTCTTAAATAGTCTAACTTACGGGTGGAAATCTGTAGAATTTGGAGGCCAGAAGCTTTCTCCTGACAGCCAGCAGCCTGTAAGGGTTTCCACGTAGCTGTGTCATAGATGGTTGACAATCCACAGACCCAAAGCCAACCTTCTCCCTTTCCAGCCTCCCATCTGCCTGTGTCTGTCACTGATGACGTCAGCCACTCAGTCATTCAATCCAGAAATCTGCAAGTTGTCCAGAAGTATTCTCTCCTTGTGTACCCCACTATCCAGCTGACGGGAGGTGCCAGCAGGACAGGGAACCCCAGAAGGAAAGAAGTTTATTTTCTGTTTTTCCCCTTTTCTCTCTCCCCATTAAGTGACAGACTTGGGTCTCTATAGTCAGTTTACTTAACTGTGCCCACACTTCTGTAAATAGTCTTTTCTTTAATTTCTCAACATTGAAAACTCCTAGGGAAATGTTTTCTTGACAGACATTGATGTGATCCCTGTTGCCAATCAGATTCTGAACCTTTACAGCAGACTTCTAGGTGGTCCTTCTACACTCAGACTACATTCTTCACAGTGCTTTTTGGGAAAACTATCTTTTCGAAAAACATGATATTATGACAGTTTGTATAGTAGGAGAACATTCCTTAATGACAAACATATAACATACACATTACGTAAATAACATCTCAGTTTCTAAAAGTATGCATACAACAGGATAAAAGAAAAAATACCATTGTCCCTGGCATAACTGTGAAATTATTGAAAGTTTTCCTTATTAGTCTGTTTTTTTTTTTTTTTAATCATTCTTCCCCTGGAGGTTGAAAGAGGCAGACCATCTCTCTCTCTCTCACCCTGTGTGTGTATAATTATGAAGCATACTTTATAAATTTTTTCACGACATGAGAATATTGCTGTCTACTTGTTTGTTTACTTTCCGATCCAGACACTAGAACTGAAAGAAATTCTCCTAAATTTTACTTAGGAAGTTTGAGTTCAATATGAAAAAAAGGCAATCTAATACTAAGTCTAAAAAGCCATAAGATTATCTTTTTCCTGAATAATTAGCCCCTATGAGAAAGTGGGGCTGGGGATCTTTTCTGATACTCATGAAACTTTCATTTCTTTAATTTGAAACCAGATATGTCATTGGCAGTGTTCTTTCCTATCAGATAGTTAAATTCACTGCACACCCGTTTCTACCCTCCTCTCAGAAGACAGATTCCTTTCGTTCTCTTATCAGTCAGGAGGCTTTCTGTTGCCTTTGATCAGCTCAATAATAAAAGCTGAAGGTTAGATTTCTTATTGAACTGCTTTACATTTTAATGATTTGGATATTTTTTTCTTCCCCTCTGATTATCTGAACCTTTTAATGCTATCCAGTGTACTTTTCTTTTGCCATTTGATCTGTTTTCAGAAATGAAGTCTCAAGAAACCTAAATTCACAGGCATATTTAATTTTTTTCAAAAATATTTCATTGGCCCAGATTGAAACTCCACATTCAATTTTGTTAGAATGGAAGTACTTTTAAAATATTACTTGTGTCCTAAAAGATGAAATTATTTGACCTTTGGAAATATTTGAAGTTTAAATGGCTTTTAAATGTCATTTGACAAATTTGGTATAGTAACCAAATTTAATGTATTCAAGAGAATTTTTGTGTAGTTTTTGTCCTCATCTCATTCTACTCTTATTCTTTAATCATTAGCTCCCATTTTGTCAATATTTACAGCTTTAAGAGCTGCTCGAGGATATATTTATATGAAATATTTTATTTTTCAAGTAACATATTTATGTAGAATATTAATCAAAGGTCATATGTAAAGACATGGATCTTCCTTAATTTTATGGATAAAACAATTTGGTTTAACTTAATGAAAGTGGCTGGAATAAATGTGGCTATCTCAGCTTTTGATAAAGCCAGTTTTATTTAATAAAACCTCAATGTTCAGAAGTAGTATAGCTAATAAACAGATTTTCAACCTAGAATTATGGCAAGACCCTTTTAATGAACCTACTGAAGGAAAATAAATTATACTTTAGAATTTTCCTAGCAAAGAAAGTGAAGATTTTCACAATGAGATTTTAATCATGTTAATGAAGACTTGGAAATGCTAATAAAATAGGAAACCTGTGTCTTGTTTCTGTAGCCCAACTGATAATCATCCACTGCTTTGTATCTGGATATTGTTTATCTATATAGAATGAGTATCATTAAGTGTTCAGAATGCTTAAGAAACTTGGAGTGTGTGGGAGACAAATTATTCAGGAAATATTCTAAGTAATGTGGCTAATTGTTTTCAATCGAGGTTGATGATACACTGAAAATTAGTTATTCCCCTGTCTCTTAGTTTTTAGAACGACTGTTCCCTACCACCAAAGGTATGCCGTCTTTCAATTTTCAGGCATCAACGTGAAAAATAATACACAGTTGTCAGAAGCAAGTGGTTAAAAAAAAAATCTCCAAGAGAGAAAAGAGAGCAGTAGAGTTAAATAAACAGGGGATCAAGTTCATATAACTTGAGTATAGGGTAAAGTCACAGGAACACTTACACCGAATAGAAAAATGCTACTGCAATAGTTCATGACTTTTATGTAAAACTCCTTGATGTTCAAAGTTCTTATTCAAAGAGAAATTATTGGATAAATAGGACCTGTGGTATTCTTGCCACACTATGTGATTGATTTCTTTTTTATGTCAAGTTAATTAATTGTTGACATTCAAGAGACACAATTATTGCTCAAGTAAAGAATGCAGTCTAGGGAGGAGCTTGCAGGTCAGTGATCCCAGGGCGTCTTGGACGGGGCACACAGACGCTCACAGACCTTCCCTGAGCATCTTTTCTCCTAACCCGAGCAAGGGCTCCAGTAGCTGTGTCACATGGCCTTAGTTGTTCCAAGGCATGTGGAATCTTCCTGGACCAGGGATTAAACCTGTGTCCCCTGCATTGGCAAGTGGATTCTTTTTTATTATTATTTATTAATGTTTTTATTGAAGGATAATTGCTTTACAGAATTTTGTTTTTTTCTGTCAAACCTCATCATGAATCAGCCGTAGGTATACATATGAAAGTGAAAGTGAAGTTGCTCAGTTGTGTCCGACTCTTTGCAACCCCATGGACTATAGCCCACCAGGCTTCTCTGTCCATGGGATTTTCCAGGCAAGAGTACTGGAGTGGGTTGCCATTTCCTTCTCCAGGAGATCTTCCTGACCCAGGGATTGAACCCAGGTCTCCTGCATTGTAAGCAGACGCTTTACCATCTGAGCCACCAGGGAAGTCCTGGTATATACTTATACCCCCTCCCTTTTGAACCTTCCTCCCATCTTCCTCCCAATCCCAACCCTCTAAGTTGATACAGAGCCCCTGTTTGAGTTTGCTGAGCCAAACAGCAAATTCCCATTGGCTATCTATTTTACATAACGGTAATGTAAGTTTCTATGTTATTCTTTCCATAAACAATGGATTATTCAGCCATAGAAAGGAATGTATTTGAGTCAGTTCTGATGAGGTGGATGAACCTAGAACCTATTACACAGAATGAAGTGACTCAGAGAAAGATAAATGTCATATTCTAACACATATATATGGAATCTAGAAGAATGGTACTGAAGAACATATTTATGGGACAGCGGTGGAGAAGTAGACATAGAGAATAGACTTAAGAACATGGGGAGATGGGGGCAGGTGGATTCTTAACCACTGGATCACCAGAGAAGTCCCTAAACTTCACATTGACCACAAGACTTCACCCACCTGTCAACTCTCTGAGGAGCTTGATGCCCATCTGCGACTGCACACCATTGGATGCTCACTCCCACAAAGGTAAAAGTGTCATTTCAGGAAAGAGCAAGATGGCAGAAGAGCAGGTGGACATGGAGTACATCTCTCTCTACAGACACATCAGGAATACGACTTCAGACACAGAGTGTGTGCTGAGAGTGGACAGGAGTAGGAGTACCTGACCAGTGGAAAGGAATATACGCTACCAAGCGAAACTTGAGATCAAGCCCTGAGCCTTTGGAGAGGGAGCACTGACTCCAAGACCCTAGACCACCAGAGAACTAACCCTAGGGAATATCAGATAGTGAGAACTCACACAGAGGAAACCACTGGAATGGAAGAGTTGGCATCTCCCAACCACCAGTAGCACCCTGTGCAGGACACCTCATCTAAACAACGAACAAAACAAAAATACAAAACAAATCATCAGCAGACAGGATTACCACCTCACTCAGCCTTGCCCATCAGAGGAAAAACGAACAAAAGCTCAGCACAAATCTCACTCTATATGAAGCTTATACAAACCACTGGACCAACCTTAGGAGGGCAGAAACCGAAAAGAAGAGAGAATTCAACCTTGAAGCAAAGAAAATATGACCTCAAACACAATAAGTTAAAAAAAAAAAAGAAAAGGCAGAGAAATACTACACAAATGAAGGAACAAACTAGAAACACAGAAGTCCAAATCAATGAAGAGGAAATAGGCAAACTACCTGGAAAAGAATTCAGAAGGATAATAGTAAAGATGATCAAAAACCTTGAAAACAAAACGGAGGAAATGCAAGAATCAATTAACAAAGACCTAAAAATATTAAAAAATAAACATATAGAGACAAACAACACAATCAATGAAATTGAAAATACTCTAGAAGGAATCAATAGCAGAATATCTGAAGCAGAAAAATGAATCAGTGAGCTCGAAGATAAAATGGTGGGAAAAAAATAAAAAGAATGAAAAGAACTAAGGATAGTCCTAGAGACCTCTGGGACAATATCAGACACACCAACATTCAAACTATAGGGGTCCCAGAAGATGAAGAGAAAAAGAAAGTGTATGAGAAAATTTTTGAAGAGATTATGGTTGAAAATTTCCCCAATATGGAAAAGGAAATAGGCAATCAAGTCCAAGAGGCATAATGAGTCCCATACAGAATAAACCCAAGAAGAAACCTAACAAGACTCATATTAATCAAACTAACAAAAGCTAAACACAAAGAAAGAATATCAAAAGCATCAATTCTTTGACCCTCAGCTTTCTTTATGGTCCAACTTTCACATGACTCTTACATGACTATTGGAAAAAACAGAGCTTTGACTATACAGACATTTGTCAGCAATGTAATGCCTCTGCTTTTTAATATGCTGTCTAGGTTGGTCATAGCTTTTCTTCCAAAGAGCAAGCATCTTTTAATTTTATGGCTGCAGTCACCATCTGCAGTGATTTTGGAGCCCAGGAAAATAAAGTCTGTCACTGTTTCCATTGTTTTCCCATCTATTTGCCTTGAAGTGATGGGACCAGATGCCATGATCTTTGTTTTCTGAATGTTGAATTTTAAGCCAGCTTTTTTACTCTCTTCTTTCATTTTCATTTTTCACTTTCATCACTTCTTTATAAGGGTGGTGTCATCTGCATATCTGAGGTAATTGATATTTCTCCTGGCGATCTTCTTGACAGACACCCCTTTATAATGCAAAATTTTAAATAAGATAATAGCTATTCCACACCAATGGATAATTATGTTACAACCAAAGGAGGTATCCTAAAAGCCTCAGGAAAACAAGTTACTTTTGTCAGTGTGCCAAGATCTAGATCCGGACTCATTGGCTTGGCAAGCCATGCCCAGGACCCTTGTCAGGCCTCAGGAGAAGGCACTTTTCAGAAAATGCTAGAAAGACAAGGACTTGTAAGAGGGCTGAATTGTGAAATCAGTAAAATGACTATGACTCTTCTTGCTATTTCTTTTAAGCCTGCTCAGGACTTCAAAATCTGAATTTTGAAAGATACAAACATTTAGTCCCTAACACTGGTGTATAAGTACTTTCAATGACATAACACAATGCAGAAACAGAGGGAAATGATTTATGCAGCCCTTCTGAGCTGTCAAACATATGTACTAGTTCTACAAAAGTATGTTGTACCTGTAACAGAGCCTCGACATTCCCATTTAACATTTTCTGTTGACTTTTACTACAGTGCCCAGGTGTTTTTTGTTTGTTTTTACTATCACCAGGTCATGGTCAGTAAGGTTTTAAAAAGCTAAGTACAATGTATGTTTTAATCCAATTGCTGAGTAATTAGGAGTAAGTGAATAGTTATCAAAACAGAGCATTTTAGAACTTGATACACACACCATCCTCTGTGGATAATTTAATATATAGAGAAGGAAATGGCAACCCACTACAGTATTCTTGCCTGGAGAATCCCATGGACAGGGGAGCCTGGTGGGCTGCTGTCCATGGGGTCACACAGAGTCGGACACGACTGACTCGACTTAGCAGCAGCAGCAGCAGAGGTCAGTGAGACTCAGAATCATTTCAGTGACTTTCCAAAGATTATGAAATTCATAGCAGACCAAATCAGCTGATATTGATTTAACTGCTAGTATACTTATATGTGTGCAGAAATTATTCATAATGAATGTGAAGTCAAGTGGCCCTTAGGAAGCATCACTATGAACAAAGCTAGTGGAGGTGATGGAATTCCAGTTGAACTATTATAAATCTTAAAAGATGATGCTATTAAAGTGTTGCACTCAATATGCCAGCAAATTTGGATAACTCATCTGTGGCCACAGGACTGGAAAACGTCAGTTTTTATTCCCATCCCAAAGAAGGATAATGCCAACAAATGTTTAAACTACTGCACAGTTGCACTCGTTTCACTTGCTAGCAAGGTAATGCTCAAAATCCTTGAAGCTAGGCCTCAAAAGTATGGGAACTGAGAAATTCCAGCTGTACAAACTGGATTTAGAAAAGTCAGAAGAATCAGAGACCAAATTGCCAACATCTGTTGGATCATAGAAAAAGCAAGAGAATTATAGAAAAACATTTACTTCTGCTTCGTTGACTATGCTAACGCCTTTGACTGTGTGGTCACAACAAACTGTGAAATATCCTTAGATGAGAATACCAGACCACCTAACTGCCTCCTGCAAAACCTGTATGTAGGTCAAGAAACAACAGTTAGAACCAGACCTGGAAAAGTGGACTGGTTCAAAATTCCGAAAGGAGTGTGTCAAGGCTGTATATTGTTATCTGTTTATTTAACTTATATGCAGAGTACATCATGTGAAATGCTGGGCTGGGTGAATCACAAGCTGGAATCAAAATTGCCAGTAGAAATATCAACAACCTCAGATATGCAGATGATACTGTAACAACAGAAAGTGAAGAGGAACTAAAGAGCCTCTTGATGAAGGTGAAAGAAGAGCGTGAAAAAGCTGGCTTAAACTGAACATTCAAAAAGCTAAGCTCATGGCATCCGGTCCCATCACTTCATGGCTAATAGATGGAAAAACAATGGAAACAGTGACAGACTTTATTTTCTTGGACTCCAAAATCACTGGGGATGGAGGCTGCAGCCATGAAAGTAAAAGTTGCTTGCTACTTGCAAAAAAAGCTATGACAAACGTAGACAGTATTAAAAAGCAGAGACATCATTTTGCTGACAAAGGTCCATATATAGTCAAAGCTATGGTTTTTCCATTAGTCATGAATGATGTGAGAGTGGATCTTGAAGAAGCCTGAATTCCAAAGAATTGATGCTTTTGAATTGCTATGCTGGAGAAGACTCTTGAGAGTCCCTTGGACTGCAAGGAGATCAACCATTCCATCCTAAAGGAGATCAGTCCTGATTGTTCATTGGAAAGACTGATGCTGAAGCTGAAACTCTTAATACTTTGGCCACCTGATGGGAAGCCGACTAACCGGAAAAGACCCCGATGCTGGGAAACAATGAAGGCAGGAGGAGAAGGGGACGACAGAGGACGAGATGGTTGGATGGAATCACTGACTCAATGGACAAGAGTTTGAGCTAACTCTGGGAAATAGTGAAGGACATGGAAGCCTGGCAGGCTGCAATCCATGGGGTCACAAAGAGTCGGACATGACTGAATTACTGAACAACAAATGTAAAGCTGAAACTTACTCCAGTGTATACACTATATTATATATGAAATTTCACACAAAATGGATACTTTCACTTAGGCTGCAGTAGGATAAGGACCAAAATCACTTATTCTTGATATCAGGCTCTCTTATTTCTAAAATTCATTTACGACATTGCTTTTAACAGGCATTACAGATTTATAAATATGTATTTCTTAAGTGATCCTTTATCTTAATTTCTATTACTCAGTTTTAAGGTTTTCCAGCTATGTTGATTTTTATTACAACAAGTTATTAAAGTGCTCTTTATTATTATCAGTTTGAACTCCTTTTTAGCTTTTCTCCTGTTGGAAGAAAGTAAATCCTCCTCCTGTGTGTATATAGGAAATTACCAAGAAAGGCTGAATACTTTCAAATGGTACTTAGTATTTTGAAGCATAAAAGGTATAATATTCAGTTTTTCAATTCAAAGGTGATGCTGACAGTTCTGTAACTACAGAACATTAACCCAAAGTATATGGGACTTCCCTGGTGGCTCAGAGGTTAAAGCGTCTGCCTCCAATGTGGGAGACCCAGGTTCGATCCCTGGGTCGGGAAGATCCCCTGGAGAAGGAAATGGTAACCCACTCCAGTATTCTTGCCTGGAGAACCCCATGGACAGAGAAGCCTGGTAGGCTACAGTCCACGGGGTTGCATAGAGTCAGACACGACTGAGCGACAGAACGGAACGGATACGTACATTTCATTAAGTATCTGGGTCATATAAAGGCATATTGCTAATAGTGTTCTATCTTAATGGATTACAGTGGAGAAAACAACACAGGTTTCAAAATTAAAATTCTGAAGGCGATGAGGCATGTTTCTAAGGAAATGCAAGTAATTCAGTGTCAACATCATGATGAGCATTTTCTATCAAATCTATCGTACTTGTCATTTTTTCTTCTCACTGGTTTCTACCTCACAAATGAAAAATACTGCACTGAATAGCATTACAGTAAAAGGGGGGCTTCATCATCCTCTTTAGTCAATATGATTCAATAGAATTTAGATATTTTCAACATGAATGTTGCTATCAGATACATTTTCCCAGGATACTATTTTGTGTGGATATTTTATTTTTCAGGATTTATATTCCTATCAAGATCATATCTAAACGTTTATCAGATTTACAAGATCCTTCATACAAGCTATACAGTTAAATCCTAAGTAAATTTGCTCCGTATTCATAAAGCGGATAATCTCTGTGCTTATATTTAGGTTAATTCAGTAAACATTTATTAAAATATTACTGTGATCATCAGTCTGATCTTTGCCTCTCTGGCTGTGATGCTAGTCTTCCAGTTGTATGGCTACAAATAAGCTCCATTGAGTTCTTAAGGCTCATTTGTGAAGCCCCAGTAGCGTATGTCATTCTACTTTGTACTCACCCCCAACACTCTTATAGAAACAGAACATTTTTTTCCTTTCTTCGAATTATTTTTAGAGTGTATTACATAACAACTCATTATTTCCTTCTCTAAATGAATTTAAGTGGTATTATGAATATGAAGTTACCATAAATGTTTTGTCACTATTTATATTATTTTAATTAATTGTTTCTAGGTCCCTTCAGGAAAATTTACTAATCTGAGGTAAATAAGTGGAAACTCACATCCTTGAATCAAGCTCTCTGAAACTACTAAAATATGCAAGACATCTCAAACCTTAAAAGTGACACAGAATACCTTCCTAAAAGTTTTCCAAGTTTCATGTTGCTGAGGAATGCATTTGCTTGTTTACATTTCCAATTTATCAAAAAAGAATAAAAGTAACTAATGAAGAGGCAAGAAAAGTTTAAAAATATGTTACATGGTAGTTTAATGAATCCCACTTAATGAAAATGACTTCTGTGTTGACTTATAAAATTAATTAATGTACCCTTTGAAAAACCTTGTACTAATCAAGTATATCATTTTTATTTCATTAGATATAGTCGTTTTGGTTATTTCTACAGCACAGTGTGATTTAGCTAACTAGCTGGGAATGTAATACCTTCATATCAGATTTGGCATAGCTCATTTCTAATTATCATTCCTTTCCATGAATGTAACCCACCATTTAAAAAGGTGGCTACATTTTATATTTTATTTTGCCTTTCTTGGCACAGCTGAAATTCTCTGTAGACTTTATATAATTTTTCTAGGTATCTATTGAGGGTACTGGGAACCAGAAATCCTGATAAGGTACCTGGCTCTGCTGCCATCAGATAAACTTGTCAGAAATGTGTAATCTGGTCTCCCGGATCCTGATGTATTGTGTTATCTGTCACGCAAGAGACAGTGTCATTTGTTAGCCTGGGTGTTCATTGAAAGGACTGATGCTAAAGCTGAAACTGCAATACTTTGGCCACCTCATGCGACGAGTTGACTCACTGGAAAAGACTCTGATGCTGGGAAAGGTTGGAGGCGGGAGGAGAAGGGGACGACTGAGAATGAGATGGCTGGATGGCATCACCGACTCTGTGGACATGAGTTTGAGTGAACTCCGGGAGTTGGTGATGGACAGGAAGGCCTGGCGTGCTGTGATTCATGCGGTCGCGGAGAGTCGGACACGACTGAGCGACTGAACTGAACTGAACTGAACTGAACTGATATGTGCTAGAATCATCCATTGGCTGAATGGCTTCAATTACTTTTAACAAACAAAACGCTTTATCTGTCATACACTTTGTGTTCATTTCCAAAGTCTGAAGTAATTTATTACATGATTTTTATGACAAATTATAAATAAATTCTTCAGATATGCTGGTCATTTTTCTTTAAGTGCCATATAGTATAATACTATTTTTCTATTTTAAAAAATCCCATTTTAGTTAAAAAAAATTAGTGCTAGACTGCTCCAGACATGGTTTTTAAAGTTATTTTGTAAAATAAGTTTGTAAAATGGACACTTTCATTTCTTTATGGCAATGTCCATATACTATCACATCACTCATTATTGTATCATAAACACATTAATAATTGTGGATGTGACTGAAGATTTTTCATATGTTTGATTTCTAAAGAGTATGTGGAAGACACAGATGAGACTGTTCTCACTAGCTTCTCCCTTCTGACACCTCATCTCAATTATAAATAAGGAAAGGGTCGTGGGAGGCCATTAGAATGATTGAAATTATTCTTCCTAAAGAAAACCTGATTGAAGTATGTTTTATTGATAGTTTAAAGAATGTCATCTTGTATTGTTTGAACATGGTCCAATATTTTGTTCTAGCATCTTATTGGATTAAACCAGATATTATCCATGACCTTCTTCACCTATATACTTGCAGTGTATCCAACACATTATCTTAGTGGTTGCTGCCATGTGCCTATTGCCAGGGCATTTCTTTTCCTGCTTGTTTCTTGACCATTTTTGTTCCTTGGTGTCCGTCACTCTTTCCAGCACTTCTGGTGGCAGTTTCAATGTGTGTGTAAGGATCCTTCTAAAGACCGATTCCCTTTCCTGCTCTTCTCCCGTGATCTTGTCCTACGTGCATCTCAGCCCTGCCTCCCAATCATGCTTGACAGCGCCACATTCTATAACTGCAGGTCTTGTATGACCTAATTCACCCTCCTCTGACCAACGCTCCTGCTTGTATTTCTGGCGCCTGGTACCTCTGGAACCTGCTAATATCCAATGTCCACTTATTCACTTATCTATTTATTTTTAACTTTGTGCTGTGGAAATTTTCAAAAGTACAGAAAGCAGCATATAAAACACTCATGTACCATCCACTGGCTTTCACTTTTCATCACCAATTTTGGTTCACCTTTTATAATGTGAATTAAATACAGGGCAACATTTTTATCTGTAGCTATATTAATGTGCATATTTAAAAGAAAGGATATATATTACCTTTGATGATTATATTGCTGTCACTGTAAAAAATTAATGACAATTCCTTAATATTTAACTATCGTTTAGCCCCAGCGAGACCTCACATTCATCGATCCTACCCCTGTTTCCCTGCCTCTCACATCTATGGCACCATCTCTCCTCTCTTTATCGCCTTTAAATCCCAGGCTCAATCATCTTAGCTATTGCGCATATGTGTATGTGCGTGTTAGTCGCTCAGTTGTGTCCAACTCTTTGCGACCCCATGGACTGCAGCCCACGAGGCTCTTCTGTCCATGGAATTTTCCAGGCAAGGATGCTGGAGTGGGTTGCCATTTCCTTCTCCAGGGGATCTTCCCGACCCAGGGATCGAACCTGGGTCTCCTGCGCTGCAGGCAGATTATTTACCATCTGAGCTACAAGGGAAGCCCCCTACATTATACATCTTCTATCCCTTTCATCATTAATCTTCACTCTTCACTGGAGCATTCCAGTTGACTGCGTGCTGCATGACTGCTCCCCTGTTCACAACCACATTGACTGGTCCCATTTTAAATTTATGACTTGATGGGTTCTTAATGCTGCCCTGCAGTTACACTATCTTCATGACCTATGGCCTTTTCTATAATTTTAGGTGACTGCTTAATGCCCCTTCCCTCACACCGTTTACATGTCTTCCATAATCCAAGGTCTTCCCATCTCACAAAGAAAACAGCAGCATTCAGAGAACATCATACCCCGGCCACCACAAGCACCACACCTGCCTTCCCACCAGCGCCTTCTTCCTGGCTTCTGCCTTGGGAGTACAGTGATCTTTTACTGGCCTGTATTCCCTGTGCTCTGACTATTTTACCCCTGTAGCCTATATTTTATTGCCTACTCTAAGACTTTCCTCCAGAAACCCCCAATTCCCCATACCACCTCCAAGTTATCTCTTGCATCATTAATTTTCACTCTTCACTGGAGCATTTCATTAGCACACAGACCTGCTGTTACTTCTCTCACCTTAAAATAAAAAATACAACTTCCACTGACCCAGCTTAACCCACTCTACCGCTCCATTTTTCTGCTTCTCACTGTAGCCAGATTACTCAAACAGAGTTACCTGTACCTGCTATTTCCAGTGTCTGGGCACTCACGCTCTCTTAAAACCCTCCCAAGAAAGCTTCTGATCTCACTGTTCCACTAAAACTGCACTGTGATGTCATCAATAACCTGTATATTACTAAATCTGATGAACGCTTAATCCCCGTGTTACTCGGCCATGCGGCATGATAGCACACCCTTGAGGGCCCCCTTCTTGTTAATACGTTGTCTTGAGAGCCTCTCAGGATGCCCGCTTTTCTTAGCCTTCCTTTTGCCCTTCTCCTTGTACCAGACCACCTAACTTATTCACCTAGTCTCCCCTGTCGACTTGGATTTATTTAATCATCATCTCTACCCCACGACACCCAGCTGACAGTTCTGCCCTAGACCTCCCTATGCAGCATTCCCCTTGAATATCCAGGCCCCTTGACTTTTTAATCTTTTACCTAAAAGTTACTCCAGCTGTACCCTCCCCTATGTCAGTTGATGACAACTTGGTCCTTGAGGTTAAAGAGCCCCAAAATCTTAGAGTCATGCTCTTTTCCCCTCTTTCTCTCTCATCCCACATTCGGCCCATACAGAAGTCCTTGCAGCTCAAAGCACCCCATGTTGACTGTTTCTGCTCATCACTGGAGGTGGCTGCTCCCAGGACCATTCTAGTCTGGATCACCGTAACCTCCCACTGGAATCGCTCCCATGGTTCTAACTGGCCTCCCTGTTTCCACCCTGCCTCCCAGCCTTACCGTCTGTTCTTAACTCAGAGGCCGGAACAATCTTTTTCAAACATAAATGAGACCATATTATTGCCTCAATAAAAAGTTTCAGCAGCTGACATTTTATTTGGGAAAAAACACGGAAAGCTTTGTAACGTCTTCAAGTCTTTCTGATAAGTTTTTCCATTTCTTGTTTTACTTCCCACACTTGCTGTTTCTTAAACCTGGGGTAGGACCTTTGCACTGTGGGGTCCCCCTGCCTGAGATACAGTCTGTCAGGATATCCACCTTAATGGCTTTTTCAAAGGACGTTCTCTCAGAGATGCCACAGACCCCCACTTCTCCATTTCCAGGGACTTGTAACCCTCCTCACCCTGCTCCAGTTTTTCCCCAGTAAACGTTATCTTCCTGGTTACCACATAACCTCCCTCGTCTATGCGTGGTTCATGGCCTCTTTCCCTCCCTTGTAAGCTTCGCAAAGAGCAAGGGCTCTGTCCTTCGCATCTGGCACGTAGTGGGTGGTCAGCTGAATGACTTCCACTTCTTCACATCTGGCACGTAGTGGGTGGTCAGCTGAATGACTTCCACTTCTTTCAGCGTCATTTTATTCCCCTGCTTCTCAGTCAGTAATGGTTCTATTTTCAACAGTTAACTTGGGATTCTCTCCATTTTAGGGGACTGTTCCTTTAGGATATTTCTCTCTGCATTTACCTTTTTTAATCATCTCTTTTTATTCTTTTTTTTTTTTAACTTGTTCTGTCTGCTTTGCTAATTTTAGGCATATGTATTTAATTTTCTGGTCTTCAGTTCTCCTTATACCTTTCTTATCTTTGGTCCTTTCTCAGCTATATTTCTATTTCTAGAAGATTGTTTTTTTCTGTCCCCGTTCACCAAGAATTTTATTCCTAACAAATAGTTCCAGAAATCTTGCTTTCCCCTAGAAATATTTCCCGTAAGAAACAGTAACACTGATTTCCACCCTTCACCTAACTGCCCCCTCCAACCACCCTGCAGACAACCGTGATCACCAAGATTCACATCTGCCCTTCACTCAGCATTCTACTGAAATGCAGATTCCCTTTGGCTTAAAGCTAGTATGACATTATTTAATGTGATAAATCTGTATATAGTTTATTTTCAATGTACATTTAGCTATTTTCTGTTTTATCCATTTTTTTTTCCTGAAAGCCAGCACTTTCTTGATCTTTCTCTATTGGGTATCTAACATTGTTTCCTATTCGTATCCTTAACAGGTCATTGCCTTAGTGATGGATATGTTTACAGATGTGGACATTTTCAAAGAAATCGTGGAGGCATCAACTCGAGGAATATCTGTGTACATTCTGCTTGATGAGTCCAAGTTTAGTCACTTCCTAAGTATGACCGAGAAACAGGGCTGTCAAGTTCAGCGTCTCAGAGTAAGAAATCTGTACTTTGTTTTCTTTTCTTCAGGTGCTCTATCTCAGTCAAATGAAAGGCATGGTAAGCTATGTCACTCCAAATATACACCATATATTTAAGGTGGTGACCACAGAAGGGTCCCCTTGTCCTTTTCAGATTACGACTTCATCATCTTCATGATGGTTTTATAGGATGCTTTTCTTGATGGTGGGGCACTTAAGCTCCTGAGTTAACTTTGCTGTCAGTCATAATTAATGTTTCAGTTTTGCATGGGCAACCTTGAAACAACTGACTTGAGTGATTCTTTCATACAGCAGATGTTTCTTGTCACAATCATTTCAGTCATCAAGATGAAGGTGAATTTTCATCTTGTTTTGCTGTCATGCTACTATAACCTGAAAGGAGCTCTTGCAGTAGGACCCTGAGAGATTTATAAAACTGTCATGTATAAATGATTTAAGTTATATTAAAATGCATTATTTAAGTGACCGTTTTCTTTGAGTGCTTTCTTTTCAGGTTTTGTTTTAAAATGTACTTTTCCCTATCTTTATTGTTTTTGTTATATGTTTAAAGAAATTGTTACATGTCTATTTTTTTGATTAAAAAGTGTTTATGTTAATATATTTTACTTTTCAAAATATCCCCCACTCTAACCATAATATTTACTTTATATTTACATTCAATTCTAGAATATTCGAGTGCGGACAGTAAAAGGTCAAGATTATCTTTCCAAAACAGGAGCAAAATTTCATGGAAAAATGGAACAGAAATTTTTGCTGGTTGACTGCCATAAAGTTATGTATGGTTCCTACAGGTAAAGTCATTGCATTTACACTCGAGTACTATCAATCATTTATAGAATTTATGAGTTTCAAGCTTTAATGTAATCTGCTTAGTTATTTCTTAAAAGTAAAAGAAGAATCCTTGCATGGAAAATTTGGAGAGACTTGCGTTTCAGTTCTGGCTGAAAGAATATTAAGTCATCAGCAAGTCACATAACTTACTTGGGCTTCAAATTCTTCCTCCCCAAAATGAGGGAATTGAATAATATCTCAGGTTCCCTAAAGCTTTATAATGCTTAAGGTGTTCTTGTTCCTTATGAAAACAGTATGAAGCATAATAATTGTTCATATAAATAGAAACTACATCACCTGGAAGAACCTGCTTAGTGGATTGCTCTTATTTTAGTGTTATTGAGACCCTGATGATTATTATGCTGTAACCAGAGTGTTACTGAAAATCACTGAAGAGTCTGACTGTTTAATTGCTATGGTAGGTGGGTTTTCCAGCCCCAGGTCTCCTCCTTGGCATCTGTCTATACTACCACTGGAGAAATATGTCCACTTCTGTTCTAACTTGGCCCTTATGTTTCATTCCCAGTCCTTTCAGCATATCTGTAAGGCACTTGTTTTTATCTATATTTTATAAATGATGAAACTGAAGTTCTAGAAGGTTCAGTGGCTTGTCTAAAAACATCACAGCTAAGGACCAAAAGGCAGTTCAGGTCTGGCAACCAAGTCCAGGTCCAGCTGGCTCTAGAGTAAAGTGCTGCCTTAAAACTCCCTTATAAATTTCAGACATAGATCTTTTGTGTGTGTGTGTGTGATGAATGAAGAAATCAGATTTTATTTTTCTTTTTTTTACTGGAGGCTAATTACTTTAAATATTGTATTGGTTGTGCCATACATTGACATGAATCCGCCCCAGGTGTACATGTGTTCCCCTTCTTGAACCCCCCTTCCACCTCCCTCCTCCCCTTATCCTCCCTCTGGGTCATCTCCGTGCACCAGCCCCAAGCATCCTGTATCATGCCTCGAACCTGGACTGGTGATTCATTTCACATATGATAATATACATGTTTCAATGCCATTCTCCCAAATCGTCCCACCCTCACCCTCTCCCACAGAGTCCCAAAGACTGTTCTATACACCTATGTCTCTTTTGCTGTCTCGTATACAGGATTAAGGTTACCATCTTTCTAAATTCCATATATATGCGTTAGTATACTGTATTGGTGTTTTTCTTTCTGGCTTACTTCACTCTGTATAATAGGCTCCAGTTTCATCCACCTCATATAAAACTCCTAGAGGAGAACATAGGCAAAACACTCTCCGACATAAATCACAGCAGGATCCTCCATGACCCACCTCCCAGAATATTGGCAATAAAAACAAAAATAAACAAATGGGACCTAATTAAAATTAAAAGACATAGATCTTGAGTGGGTCACACAGTAAGGCCATAGCAATAGGCAGATAAAAATGCCAACAGACACCTGGACTCCTAGGTCACCAGAGCACAGTAGACTCACTACTAACTGGGAAAAGTTCAGGAGAGCTGTAGATGTCAACAGGATAAGGAAAGGGAAAAGTCTGCCCCCTGTCTTAAGAACTTAGAAGTCCAGAAGAAGGAGGCAGCGCATTGAAGGGAATGGCCATGGGCAAGTTACTTTGGTTGCGTGTTAGTTTCTTCCTCTGTAAAAGGAGCATAATCATACAACCTACCTCGTGCCATGAGAATTAAATGAGTTAATGCATCCAAAACCCCAAAAGCCAGCTATTATTTTAGGCATGTTTTAACTGTTAATATTTGCTCAGGGATCCTCCAGTAAAAATCCTCTTTGCAGTTTTAAAGGAAAACGTGTTAAGAGCAGTGCTTGAAGTTAATGAATTATTGCAAAGACTCATTATTTGTATATCTATTTGTTCAGACCCACTTGGATTTAGAGGGGTTTTAATTGAAAATTTTAATTAAAATGAGAGTTCACTTGACTTATAGAATGCTGTTTACTAGTTAATCTCATCCTAATGAGTGCTTCCTATTTTTATTATTAACTTGACTTGGGAGATTATCTTCATGTCAGCTTCGTCTTACTATTAATAGGTGATATCTGTTGAGATGACTATAACTGAGCCACTTTAAAACTGGTGTTGGGAAGAACAAACAAATAGCTACAGAAACTCTATCTTCTCATCTACATCATAAAACAGAGACAAAACTTAAGTTACTATTTGTGGAAGTGAATATGAACTTGTAGGACCACAGATTATTAAAATTCATCAAAACTATTATCTAACAATTCTATTCTCTATTATTTCATATTAATTTCAAATAGACTTTTTTTTTAAATGATGCTTCTAGCCCTTGCCATTTTGGATTTTTTTCCTGACTAATCATTATGGATTTTTCTTATCATCAGCAAATGTGAGGACAGGGTCTGGTGGAACAGTTATGAACCAGTTTTTGTGGAAACTGGTTAAAAATGTGTAACTTTTGGGTAAAAACAGCTTTCACTTCTCTTAGTATTGCCATTGTTTTCCTTGTAGGCAAATTCAGAACGCCTCCTTCTTGGTGCTGCTGTTTTTACTGGAGTGTAGTTGCTTTACAGTGCTGTATTGGTTTCTGCTGTACAGCAAAGTGAATCAGCCACACAGACACGTGTCCCCTCTTCCTCAGATTTCCTTCCTGTGGAGGTCATCACATAGCACTGAGTTCCCTGTGCGATACAGTCAGTTCTCATTAGTTATCTATTTTGTACATACTTTAATTCGCATTTCTTTGCCATAAAGTGTCTTTATATGCTAGGCTCCCAGCATTTCTAGAGAAGGCTGGCGTCTGTGCTCCATGTCACGCACTGTGTGGCAGCTCACACATCATGAGGACAGTGTTGTTAGGAAGACACAACAGGTGTCTGGCTACATCATGATACCAGCAATGAGGACGTAAAACACATAAGCTTGGTTTTGTCGATGTATGCAAATCAGATCTTGAATTGGATACCCTCATTTGAAATTGTCATAGTAAAACCTGGAAGATACTTAGTATTGTCCACAGGTTTGACTGAGAATTTTGTAAGTTGTTTTTTTTTTTTTTAATCTTGTGATCTCTTTGTTTTCAAGGTCTCCTCCACTAGTTTAAAGATTTTACTTTGCTGTGGATGATTTTTAGAGTCTTTGTTGAGTTTGTTAGAGTATTGCTTCTGTTTTTTCTTTCGTTTTTATTGGCCACCAGGCATGTGGAATCTCACTTCCCTGACCAGCAATCAAACCCTCACCCCTTGAAATGGGAAGGTGAAATCTTAACCACTGGACTGTCAGAGAAGACCCCATCAGTCTGGGCTATAGCTTCTTACTTCACCTAAGCGTAATTTGCTTTCTGTGCTCAACCAAAACACGGTGACTCTTGTTTCCTTTCTTTTTCCACGTTTCTTCTTTCCCCAAAATGGTTTTCCCACTTTTCAAATCTGAACTTCCTGGCTTCTAATTTCTGTCAAAATACTGCTAAACTCGTACTATCTCTGGGGATATCCTCCTATTTGAAAACCAGTCATTCATGCCTTTCCTTGCTGTTTTTAGCAAATTTTATATCCATATCTACAGTTGGATTGAAAATTCCTGTAACAATTCACTTTTGTACCATTTCTTGTAAGTCATCCTGGTTGCCACACATCTGTACATAAAAAGTACCTTGACGTACTCTGCTCATACCATGCATTTAGTGAGCACACTAGAAAAAATTGAACATATCAGAGTAAGATTTTTAAGTCGCACACTGCTGCTTATGATATTTTATGTATTTTATTGTTCTGTACATTCTTTGAATATTTCCATCTGCCTTTGTTACTGTCTTCCCTGTATAAACAGTATGCTCCTTTCATATTACCCCCCTATTATATCATGTCCATTTTTTTGAGGCATAGAATATTACAATGGCTTTTTTAGCTCAGTGTCTCTGTATGTTACATTACCAAGATTTTCTAAAATAAGATTTAAAATTATATATGAAACTTCAAGACAAGTGTCATGTCTAAACTCTGGGAAGGAGATTTAGAAATTCCACAAAGTACAATAAAGGCATTTTTGTACGTAAAAGCAATTGTATTCTACAAGCAGAGATCTTAATTGGCATTCTAACTGGCTTGGTTTGTGAGGACTGAATTTACTATGGACACTGAGTGAATTGAAGGACGCCTTTAGTGGCTGAGGCTGCTGCCACAAATCCTCTGTCCGTTTCCAACTTCTAGCACCCTAAACCCCATGTACTCCTAAGACACAGAGATGAAATATGTGCATTAGCACAGACTGTCTTGCATCGCGACGTGTTATGACTGTAAGGAGTTGTAGCGATTATACTGTCCTTTTTCTCATTCTGGCTGGGAGGAAACTAATGTCCAAGTTCATGTGGAATAGTTGGCTTGGAAGAGGCCAGTTTTCTCAACTTTTCCTTCAATACAAGCTTGCCTGCACCTGACCAGGATACTGCATATGAAGTAGAATGCCATATTTTGCTCCATAAAATCTTAGTAGGCAGAGATGCAAAATGTACACTCAGCTTTCCTTGTACTTCTCAAAATTACAGATGGATTCAAAGCCAGGACCTGAGTTGCTTTGTTATTTAAAATATGAATACAGGAGTGAGGAAACATATTGCAAAGATATAATGACTGAAGCTCTAAATTATGGTAATTAAAGAAAACAAATATACTCTTTGTCAACATTACATGATACATCTTAGTAGAGCTAAGTGTTGTCAGCACAGTTAACATTTGCCAATTTTGATTTTTTTTTTTTTTTCTCCAGCTACATGTGGTCATTTGAAAAAGCGCACCTCAGCATGGTTCAGATCATCACAGGACAACTTGTCGAGTCTTTTGACGAGGAGTTTAGAACTCTCTACGCCAGGTCCTGTGTCCCCAGTTCTTTTGCCCCGGAAGAGTCAGTCAGGGTGAACCACGGCAAAGCCCTTTGGGAGAATGGTACTTACCAACGCTCGGTGTCTTCCTTAGCTTCTGTTTCCAGCCAAAGAAACCTTTTTGGTAGACAAGACAGCATTCATAAACTAGATTCTAGCTACTTCAAAAACAGAGGGATATATACTCGCAATGAACATGACAAATACAACATAAGAAATCATGCATACAAACCTCACTTTGTTCCCAACTTTAATGGTCCAATCCGTCAGCATCAGCACAGTCAGTTAAATGAAAATTGGAAGAGGCACAGTTATGCCGGGGAACAGCCAGAAACGACGCCGTACTTGCTGCTCAACAGGGCTCTGAATCGAAATGTTAATGCTCCTGGGAACTGGAAAAGGCCTTCAGATAGTCTCAGCGTAGCATCTTCATCCCGGGGCGGCTACGGAGGCCGCCAGCACACACCTGCCCAGAGTTTCGCTGACCGCCTTGCCCAGAGGAAGACAACCAATCTTCCAGAAAGGAATTCCAACGTGCGGAGGTCTTTTAATGGGACAGATAATCACATTCGCTTCTTGCAACAACGCATGCCAACCCTTGAACATACCACAAAGTCATTTTTGCGTAACTGGAGGATTGAGTCCTACTTAAATGACCATTCAGAAGCTGCCCCTGATTCCAACGGTTCTGCTCCTGCCGACAGGTTTGAGGGCTATGAGGGACATGAGAATTTGAAAGCCAGCGCCCTGTACACTCACTCTCGGCTTCGTTCCTCTCTCGTATTTAAACCCACTTTACCTGAGCAGCAGGAAGTCAACAGTTGTACAACTGATTCCTCAAATTCAACTGTCGTTGGTTCCCAGGGAAGTGACACACCTAAAAAGATCCCAGACACTCCAACAGGCACACAGCTTATGACAGACAAACCCTCAGAGGAGTCAACACCCAAGTTCTCATTGCAGCCAGAGGCACCAAAAATGCACACCTTACAGGTTCCTGAAAGCCACCCATCAGCTTTAAACCCAATTACAAATGGCCCTACAGAGTCAAACAACTATTTATATACAACCTTGTGTGCAAACAAGCAGACAGAAAACCTAAAGAATCAGAAAAATGAGAACCTGCTTAAAAGGCGCAGTTTCCCATTCTTTGACCACTCAAAAGCCAATATGGATCATGGAAATAGTAAGCATTATGTGTATAGCACACTTAGCAGGAATCCAGTGAGACAACCAGAAAAACCTAAAGAGGATTTGTTAAAAAGTTCTAAAAGCATGCACAATGTGACCCATGGTGTGGAGGAGGAGGAGGGGGAAGAGGAGGTTCCCAAGGGAGATCCTCCAAGTGGCTCTGCTACCAAGTCAATTTCCATGGCTGCATTGCTTGATGTGAATAAAGAGGAGCCCAACAAAGAAGTCACTTCCAAGAAAGAAGTGAAGGGTTCCCCAAATTTTTTGAAAAAGGGATCTCAGAAGTTAAGGTCATTACTTAGCCTTGCCCCAGAAAAGAAAGACAATCTATCCAAAAACAAAGCACCTGCCTTTTACAGAATGTGCAGTAGTTCTGACACCTTAATTTCTGAGGCTGAAGAGAATCAAAAACAAAAAAAATCAGAACCCAAAAATGATTCATCACCTAGGAGGAAGCATTCCTCTTCATCCAACTCTCCAGGTAGCGTCCACAAGAGTAAGGAAGATGTAGCAGTACATTCATCCCAGAGGATACATTCTCCATCCGATGAAAGTAACAAAACCATAGCTTCTTCAGGTCCAGCTGAAAGTAAGTTCTCAGAAAGAGCAGGAGATGCCTCTGCCCCCAGATTCAACACCGAGCAGATCCAGTACCGAGATTCAAAGGAGATTAAAGCAGTTGTTGTTCCTGAAAGAAAACCAACTTCTTCTCCAAGATCAAAGCCCAATGATGAGCTTCTGAGAACTCATTCAATTGACCGGCGTGTTTACAGTCGTTTTGAGCCATTTTGTAAGATTGAAAGCTCTATTCAGCCAACAAGCAACATGCCAAATAGCAGTACACACCGCCCAGAAGTGAAATCCTCAACTATGGGCAATAGTTATGGCAGGTCCAGCCCAATGCTTAATTATAACACTGGTGTTTACCACTCATTTCAGCCAAATGAAAACAAGTTTCGAGGATTTATGCAGAAGTTTGGAAACTTCATACACAAAAATAAATGAGCTACTGTAATTACTAATAGACTTTAAAATATAAAATCAATGTGGCTATAAATATTTGTCCAAAGAACATAATGGAATGTTAGCATGGAAAAATTAGCATATTTTTGTAATATGCTAATAGATTTCTATGGGGGCAGAATTTGAGGTATGATGTATGTGTTTACCACCTCATATGTACAGTATTGTTCTGTGTGGTAAAATCAGTTGTGCTTAATTACACTATGGATGGAATGTCTATAAATACATGATTTTTAAACGGTAAGACAAATGAAATTGTTTTCTTCAGACTGAAGATCTGCTTGTCTTAAATGGAAGCTTTAGTGGAGAGGTGGTATATGGATTTTAGCCATTCATTGCAAACTCTTTCCTTATTAAAAATGATCATAACACTGTCAGCAGTCTTTTATATTATGTCTTTGTGGGGTTTTCATATCTTCAAATTATGAGAAAATAGGGCAAAGCATTTGTCATTTTCAATTACTTTTAAATTCTACAGGATAACTTGTATTTTATTAATGTTTTATTAATTTTTCTGTGAAACTGGTAGGGCAACAGTAGTACAATTTAAACCATATAGCTCGGGACATTTTTTATCTGAAGTATTTGCATAGTATTGGCCTCAGGTATATCAAATTAATCATAGAAATTTATTTTCAGAATGTGCTTATATGCACTTTGGACCAAAGGAAACTGTTGCCACCCTGCTGAACTTTTATAGTCATTCTTTCCTTCAAACTTACAGCAAGCCAGAAGGAATTTGGAAAACCTAAATTATTCTCCTCCTTTTTCTAATATGAGGAAGACTTTAAAACTGTTAACTTCCACATAAATTTTTATCTTGGATTAGTATGACAGTGCTTAGGTGTTTTGCTTGCAAAACCCTTTGCTCTTTCCTGTACTATGCCAAATACACTCCAACTGCATAGTGTTTTCTTGAGAGCACCCTGATGACAATGAAATGTGCTACATGGCCTGGTTCTTCCATGACCTTGGGGCCTGGTTGAAACTTTTAAATCTTTCTATATTTTGGTTTGATGATGATATGTAGTTCATAAGATCCCTTTTTGCCTTTCTTAGAGTAATGAAATAAAAGTTCCATATTCATTACAGAGACTGTATAACTTGGCTTTATTTTTTTTCATTCACAAAGAGCAGAATTCAAGAAACAATGCATCATTTGAGAGTGGAAAGTGTTTCTATGACACATTATTTTTAGGGGGGGACAGGTGCAGCTGTGCAACAAGGTATGCAGGATCTTAGTTCCCTGACCAGGGACTGAGCCTGCAGCCCCTGAAATGGAAGTATGGCATCTTAACCACTGGACCACCAGGGAAGTCCCATAAGTTAAGTGTTGGTCACTCAGTTGTGTCTGGCTCTTTCCAACCCTCTGGACTGTAGTCCCCAGGTTCCTCTGTCCATGGAATTCTCCAAGCAGGAATATTTGGTCTTTCTTTAGAGGGTCTTCCCCACCCAGAGATTGAACCTGGGTTTCTTGTATTGCCAGCAGATCCTTTACCATCTGAACAATCAGGGAAGTCCCACATGACACTTCAAATGTATTGTTTAACACCTTCTAAGTTGCTATATAGGACAACATGTTTTAAAAATTAAAAATTCAGCCAAATATTAAAAGCTACACCATTACTAAGTAAAATAATAACATTAACCTATGTCATTAACATAATTTTCCACAGTATTTTAAAACCACGATAAGAAATGTGACAGAAAAATAAACAACAGAAGGAGAAAAAAACCCAGCATTCATAGACAAGGTCCTGAGCTAGAATTTGAAGTCCTCAGAGCAGTATTTTATGAGTACCATTTTTCTCATTATCTATAGATGATAACTGTGACATTGTGTCTCAGAGAGCTAATGCCCCAAATCACATCACCAGTAAGTCATGGTACTAAAGTGTCTATAACATTCTGTCACATGTTACCTCCCAAATATGTTCAACACCTGCTTCACCCAAACTGTTGAGAATTAGATGAGAGAATATTTACATTTCCTGACTCAACAGCAATCAGCTAGAAAAGGTTTAGTTGAATTCTGCCAGACTACCAAGCATATGCAGAGTTTAAAACTCTCTTAGTAGGTGAGGCTGCTCTCTGAACATAACCTCGGAGTCCACTTTTAATTGCTACTGCTGCTGCTGCTAAGTCACTTCAGTCGTGTCCGACTCTGTGTGACCCCATAGACAGCAGCCCACCAGGCTCCCCTGTCCCTGGGATTCTCTAGGCAAGAACACTGGAGCGTGTTGCCATTTCCTTTTCCAGTGTGTGAAAGTGAAAAGTGAAGTCGCTCAGTCGTATCCGACTCTTAGCGACCCCATGGACTGCCGCCTACCAGGCTCCTCCGTCCATGGGATTTTCCAGGCAAGAGTACTGGAGTGACTTGCCATTGCCTTCTCCATTTAATTGCTAGGCAACATTTTTTATCTCCTTCCAGTTGACCTTTGACAAGGAGAGGAAGAGAAAAGGAACCGGAAGTGAACTTACCCCTAACATGCTTTTGCTCTAGAGAAGGAACTCCATTAGGTTAGGAGCTAGGCAATGAATAGAATGCAAGGTTAAGTATATTGTCTCATTACATATTCACAGTCACCCTGTGAAGTTAATACCTCCTTTTTGCACGTTAGAAAATTAAGCCTCAGAGAAGCTGTGTAACTTTTCAAGAGTTAAACAGCTCTCTAATCAGTAGAACTAGTGTTCTTGCCTGGAGAATCCCAGGGATGGGGGAGCCTGGTGGGCTGCCCGTCTATGGGGTCCCTCAGAGTCGGACACGACTGACGTGACTTAGCAGCAGCCGCAGGGTTTGAGTACAAAAGCCTGTATTTTTAATACTATACCCACATCATAACTTGCTGGCTTCTACTCCACTCTGCTTGAGGAAACTTACTTAAAAGTAGTTGTCTTTCTCTTTAGCCATCTCTTTAAGGGTTGCAAAAATAAACAAGTAACTACAGCAGGGGCGTTTGATACACACAGATCCATTATATGTTACTCAATTTCACATCATTCATAAAAGTTGGTTTTAAACCTCCCTTGTAACATAGGGAATTTCCAACTCTGTTTTGGAAAGCTGAGTATAATAGACTGGAAAATTTGCACACTTCCGAATAATTCAACAGTATACAAATAAAACATGAAGAGTGAACAGTCATTTTTCACAGGAAAAGTAGTCAAGTATATTTCCCAGAAAAACATTGATTTTTTAAAATAACCTTTGGAATGTGTATTTCCTTATAATCAAATAAGAAATTCAGTTGCAATAAGAAAATGTTTTTAATTGTTTGTGTGTTAAATTTTACAGCCATCTGACAATTGTGTGATCTATTAGATTTGATGTTTAATGAGTGAGATTTTTCATTTTGTTCTTAGAAAAATCTGCTTTTGTGATTCTGGACCATAGTCATTTATGGATTTATGAAAAGCAGAACCTGGAGTTAACCAAGCCAATTTGGCTTTAATATTATCCATTCTTTCTTATTGTTAGATGGGCTTCTTTCAGAGCTAAGGGCTAATGGGCTGTCATTAGGCAGCTCTGAAATTGGAAGTCCTGAAATTTACAGCAATGCAACTGAAATTGTATAAAGCTGAAATTACATAAAGATGAGCGTTTTAATCATGTTTAATTGCAGGCAAAAGCCTGTTCTTTTTTTTCACAGCAGTTGCCATCATTTCTGGAAACAGAGCTTTTAAGTAGTTCCTGAGTTCCCCTTCTCTGATGGAGTAGGAAGCCCAGGGCTTCATTCCATTCACCTGTGAGGTAGCGTGGGCTTTTTCACAGCAGATTTACTTTCATCACCAGCTCAATGGACATGAGTTTGAGTGAACTCCGGGAGCTGGTGATGGACAGGGAGGCCTGGCGTGCAGTGATTCATGGGGTCGCAAAGCGTCGGACACGACTGAGCGACTGAACTGAACTGAACTGAACTGCCTTTTATCTTTGACTATTCTCCTTCTATTTTTTTTCGTCCACAAATATCTGTATGTCAGCATCTATACATGGTAACTAACTTTCAAAGTTTCTGAAGCTGAGGAACTCTCAGCATTAAGACAAAGCAAGCACATAATGCTTCAGATAATTTACTCAGGGTTTTGAGTTTTCAACAGACACGCCCAGGCTTCATGGATGTAGTCATTTCAAGCAATATGTTTCCTTTGTCTCCCCATGTTATTTTTGGTGGAAAGATAATGTCGCTTGGATGTACTTTCATACTAAAGTTTGGCGAGACAATTTTTACTCGCTACATAATGTTAGGTTTGTAAGCAGAAACTCAAGAAATTAGGTATGATTTAAAGTAATTCTTGGCAGATAGTTTCAGAGCAGTTAAAGTGCCTTTGTCCTGAATACTCTGGTTTTCCTCGGTTTCAGGGATTGGGGCTGGCCACTATTCTGATAAGGTGTGTTGAGGTCTGGGTTTATTTCAACGTCTACTTTTTTGGAAGCAGATATCTTATTTAATTGAGATGTGCTCCAAATAAGTTTGAACTCTGGCTGTACTTAGCTATAACTTTACTCAAGATTTTCTAGTTATTCAAATACTGTTCCACAGATATTTTTCTTTTGCGAATATCTGTTGATTCTTAATGTGTCTTAAAGCTAAGGGATATAAAGTAGAATCATTATTTCATATAATGTGTGACTTATGTGTGATGCTGTTTAAAAAAAAATTATCATAAAATTCATTTTGGTTCTAGAATATTTAAAAAGAAAAAAGTGAAATTATAAACCAAAGAGAGTCAACTTTTTATATACCTACAATGTTAGTAAATATTCTTCCAAATTTTATTGTTAGATCTAATAAATGAATATTAAATAATTTTGTACAAAATCAATATATTGTATGTTGTTTGCTTTTTATCTTCATACCATGTATTTCACCACTGACCCTGATGTCTTTCACTTAGGTATTACATCATGAATTTAGATTTTTACATATTTCAAAATATTTCTCCACAAATTTTGGAATTATCTCATAAACATTATTTTGTTATTAACTACTATATTTCATATAATAATTTATCCAGATTTGATATCCAGTGATGATACTCTTCCCCTGACAGTGGAACTAAGTTGTTCTTTATTGAATACACTTATTTGATCAATTAAAATAGGTTTGAGGCTTAGAATAAAGTATCACTATGTTGGCAATGATAGTACAAAAGGTAGTTTGGTGAGACCCATAGTATTCAATCTTATCATTAAGCTGAATGCTGCAGTAGAAAAAGTATTTTTTGTAGATGACACCACCCCAGGAGGCCTACCTTGCACCATAGAAAATAAGTTTGAAAATAACCTAGGTAATTGAGAAAGTATTTAGAAATACAGAGTGACTTTACATTTTTAAAAATGAGAAAAATGGCTCTACAAATATAAGATAAATGGTGAGTTTGATGCCTGGAGCCTCTGTAAAGCAGGGCATTTCTTTGTGGTTGCAAAGCTAAAGAAAATGAGAATGTAATGCCAAAGAGACCAGTGCAACAAGGGGAGGACAGATGTTTCCACATGGAGTGGACTATAGGGAAGAATGTAGGTTCAGGAGGATTCTCTTTTTATACTAGGGTCAAGCTTGACTAAAGGATATGAGTCACCTGGAACAAGAGATGTTTCTGTTCAAATGCACAAGCACACCTCAGGGATACGAGTTCAATTCCAGACCACCACATAAAAGGAAAATGCAGTAAAGTGAGTCACAAGAATTTTTAAATTTCCCAGTGTTTTATAAAATTTATGGCTTCCTAGGTGGCACAATGGTAAAGAATCCACTTGCCAGTGCAGGAGACCCAAGAGATGTGGGTTCGATCTCTGGGTCAGGAAGATCCCCTGGAGTTGGAAATGGCAATCCACTCCAGTATTAATATTTTTGCCTGGAAAGTTCCCTGGACAGAAGAGACTGGTGGGCTCCAGTCCACGGGGTTGCAAAGAGGCAAACACGGCTGAGCACAGCCCAGCAGCAGCAGCAGCATAAAGGTTTTGTTTATATTATACTTTAGTATATGTATGTATCTTAATTCAAAATACTCTTTACTACTAAAAGATGCTAAACATCATCTGAGCCTGCAGTGAGTCATAATCTTTTTGCTGTTGGATGATCTTGCCTCAATGGCTACAGACTGATCAGGGTTGCTGAAGACTGGGGTGAGAATTTCTTAAAATAAGACAACAGTGATATTTGCCACATCAAATGCCTTTTCACTTTTATTTGGCCTGATATCAATATTGCTGTACCTCAGGGAATGGGAAGGTCTGAGGTGAGGGAGAGAGACAGGGGAGCAGCTGGTCAGAGGAGAGTCAGACACACACATTTATTGTTTTAAGTTCACCATCTTATATGGACATGGTTCCCAGCACCTCAAAACAGTTACAATAGCATCATCAAAGATCACAGATCAGCATGACAAATACACTAATAATGAAAAATTGATAAACGATAATAATTACCGAAACATGGAGATACCAAGAGAGCAAATGGTGTTGGAAAAATTCCGAGTGGCTTCTTTACCACAGTGAAGTCACAAAGACTTCAGTTTCAAGAATGAAAGAAAAAAGCAGTACCTGAGAAGAGCAATCAAAGAAGAAATGAGGTCCGCCTGTTCTGAGTCAGGGAAACAATTTTATGATATCATGAATTGTCCTTCCTAGGTTGCCTTAGCTTTATCCACGACCTACCTTAACCTTCATCTGTTTAGACCAATTCTAGAAAAATTTTCTAGGGCAGACTTTGTGCCAAAAACCATGTGCTGTCAAATTTAGAGCAGTATCAAGAAGCTAAAATGTTTAAAAGGCTGGGAGCCTTACAAGGAGGTTAATGCCTAGTATGGAATACAGAAAACTCTTAGAGGGAATATTGAACAGGGTGAGACTAACATATGAAAAATTATTCCATTGTGTAAAACAGTGTTTTCCATTACTACTACCAAGCCAAATAAACTTAGTGGTCCATAATTCCATTTTAAAAGATTAATAGAATAGGAGACACTAGAATAAAAAGTATCAATGCCTTACAAGTAACAAGAACAATATTTGATGTCACTTTAATAGCTCACAATTGTGGAGGCTTTGGTCATGCTGAAAGAAGTATTTTTTAACTTACTGAGAGAATTTCAAACATGCACACCTGGACAGGTATTTTAATGAATGCTCATCATTCATCACCTGTCCTGAACACTCATCAATTGATGGATAAAGGTGCCTCTTCCATACTCTATCTCACCATTTCATATTATTTTGAAGTCATATCACATGTCATAGCTGTGTTTTCATTATGTATCCCTAAAATTTAAAGATTTTTAAAAAAGTAAATGCTATAACTGTATCAATTATTTCTTAATATCATCAAGGATCTGAAGTGTGTTTCTATGTGTCATTCATGATCACCATCTGCATTTCACTTAGAAGAAGTCGTGCCCCTGACACTGCAAATGGTGATTTGTCTCAGTATTAGACAGTGGGAAATTTGTGACATCATTTCTGAATTAGTTTTTGATGGAGAGGCAAAGGAGAATTTTCTGGGATGCTTTAAACGTGGAGCCAACTTTTCCTTCATTCTGCAAATAAAAAGAGAAGAGATAATGTTATCTTTCCAGATTTTTCATCCTCCCTGAAATGTGTTATCTCTTCAACAATTTGTCTACCCTAGTCTAATATCACTGACATTCTTATTTATAGGAATTATTAGGGATGCTGCCTTGGATTCACTTAAGTATTCATTCACTGAAATTTATATGTCTATTACTTGCTTGATACCTATGGTGTACACATAATCCCCTCTTTTTGCAGGCATAATTTAGTGAGCAAAGAGTCATAAGTAAACAATCAACATCCCATGTGAAAAGCCACAATGGGGACCCTGTACGCCAGGAAGATAAAGTGGAGGATCTACTCTAGGCAGAGAAAAAGAATATACAGAGAAAGAAATGTAAAAAAAAGCATGGCATTTTTCCTAAAACAATGGAGAGGTTTGTGTGGTTTGGTCTTGGTGTTTATGGGTGTGAAAATAAAGAGCAATAATTGTCAGAAGAGAAGCTCTAGAGCCAAATTATAAGGCATCCTATGTGCCAAGCTAAAGTCTAGACTGTATTTTGAAGGCAGTGAGAAATCTCTGGAGGCTCTTAAGTTTGTAATAACCTTTAATTTTTTGTTTTTGCAAAATTAATCTTAGGAAGTGATCCTAAAAGTGGGTTGGAAGGGAACCCGGAGTCCAACTAGAAAACTATTGCAGTAATCTAAGAAATTTTTAATGGACATACAGTGGCATTTGGGAATGAAGAGGAAACAAAATTGATAAGTATTTTTGCATTAGAATAAAATAATCTATAATCAAATATATGATTTTCATTAAAGGGAAAGGATGAGTTTTGATAATTTGAGTTGCTTAGCTTGGAAGGCTGCACAGTCTTCTCACCTGATGTAGGTTACATAGAAGAAGGGATGGGTGTGCTGTGTGTGTGTGTGTGTTTGCGGGGGGTGGGGGGGGGCAGGGGGAAGGATGATGAGTCATTTGCAGTTGTTATGTTTCAGGTGCCTGTGAGACACTTGGCTGTAGGCAGCCATTAATGGTGTGTATCTGGGGTACAGGGGAGAAGACTGAGGTGGGTGTGGAAGTAATCTGCGTTGAAGTGGATAACTGAAGTGGGTAATTACACTAAGACTGCCCAGAAAGAGCTAGAAAGAGAAGAGGAAAGAAATTAAGAGAAGAGAGGAAAGAAGAGCAAATAGCAGAGATTTTAGCCTTATTTCTTTCCACAGTCTACAAAGTGAATGAATCTCCCCTGCTGAAAATATGTTTATTTGCAATTTATTGTATGTTAATGACAGTTTTCCTGAACACTTTCCTGAGAAATTCTTATTTAAATCCAAGATCCTGACCTTGTATCTTAAATACTTCCTCAACTGCCTTAGGCTAAATGTAACAACCAAGGAAAATAGCTTCCTAACTATGTTATCTCTTGAACTTCTCTTGTGCAGATTATTTTTCATGATAGAAATACAAACTTAATGGTGAAACATTTTCACAAAGGATCTCTTCTGTCCTGAAATTTTTTGCCAAGTAAAGTTATTTTATTTCAAAATATGATCAGACATGGACTGAGTAACTGCAGCAGGAAACAGACCTGCTTAGAACTGAAAACTAGAATCACTTCTAATGAGGTATGGGGACAGTGTAGCTACTCCAACTGGAAAAACGAGAGGAAGGTGTTGAATATAACTTCGAATATTGGAGGTGTAACAAGGGACCACAATAGTCCAACACAGAATTCAACTAACAAGGAATATGATGAGGCCCCCAAAGTTTGGTATATGAAACACATAAATTGCTAATTTATCTGGAAGTAGCTGGCATAGAGAGTTACGGCTGGCCAAAGGGGCTATTCCTGACAGCATCTTGGGTCGACTTTGGGACTGATTTAAGCAACTAAGTTTCTCTAAAACTGGAGATCTTTGGTGGGTGCATGCGTGCTCAGTTGTTTCAATCATGTCCGACTCTTTGCAACATCATGAACTATAGCCCACTAGGTTCCTCTGTCCATGGGATTCTCCAAGCAAGAATGTTGGAGTAGGTTGCCATGCCTTCCTCCATGGGATCTTCCCAACCCAGGGATCTAACCTGCATCTTCTGCATTGCAGGTGGATTCTTTACTGCTGAGCTACCAGGGAGTCATCTTTGGTGGGTATCCAAGCAAAATTCTGCATTGAGAGAACAAAATAAGAAAACAGTGGCTCAGTCTGAGAAATTAGGGTTTAGGGGAGTGAAATTTTAGTGTTTGAGTTCTGTGTTTTCTGCCTTGTGCCTTCTAGGGTTCTTTGATAGGCAAATACCTGACATGCTAGTGTCTGTTCTGGCCCACACTCGGCTTGGCTGAGAAGCAGGGCTAATGCTGACACCCATGCTTCTTATGGTTCTCCTGCCTCTCTTTGTCCCCTTTCTTGCACCACGTGTTTCATCCCCTGCATGCACACAGCAATGGCCTATTAACTGGCTTTGTCTCTGACTAGTCTTCTTACTGACCAATGAAGCCTTGTAGGGCAGCTAATAAGAAGGGACGTTAGAAGTACACTGGGGTGGACATTTTATCTTCCGGGATAAGAAGTAGAAACATGAGAAGAGATGCACCGATGTTAAATTGTTTTTCAGAAATAGGGATGTAATTTGATAGCTACATAAAGTAGAACTAGCCAGTAGGGTGAGTCAGGTTGGCCCTGAGCATCACGACACTCATCCTCAAAGGGAGGCTTCAGAGCTACTTGAATATCCCTGACTAGGATCAAGATCCATCTTAAAGACTGTGGCTGAGCTTGAGCTTGTTAAGGAGACAACGTGGAGCAGGTATGGCAGTGTATAAACCGCCCTGAGTCAAAGGAGTTAACATAAATAGACAGGACCTGCAGGTATCTAGAACAGGCATTGTTGGCAAGCACTCTACTTAAACTTGTGATTTACATTTGCTGCAGACTTCTTGGCACGTACATCAGATTTCTCCTTTTTATGAGGAATTGATTTAGACCAGAGGTCCTCAACATTCATGAGCATCTCAATGTCTTGGAGAGTTCGTGAAAACATAGATGTCTGGATCTAATTCATAGAGTTTCATGCATTAGTAGGTCTGGAGTGAGACCTAAATGTGCATTTCTAGGTCCCCAGATGATGTTTGTGCTGTTAGCCTAGGATCACAACATGAGAGCCACTGAATGCTAAGTCTCTTAGTGCTTCAGGAAATTCTTCAGCCTCAATAATATCAGAAATGTTTACACTACCAGAACTTAATGTTGAAATCACAAAAGCTAGCTATAGTATATTCTACTCAAATAAAATATTAAAACTTGTTTCTTTAGGACTGATTTGTCTGCTTCACCTCATTGTCACCTCCTACAAAACTGTCACACACACGCGCGCACACACACAAACATATTCACATACTTCCTAGGATCCACGTTTGATAAATGACATTATATTGGAGAGAAATCATGCTTCCTCCATTTTTAAGCATAAAGAGTTTTCCAATGAAAAGGTTCCCTCTTCAAATTGTTAGTTGAGATCCACCTAAGCCAAATTTGTAGGTTTGCTTGCTCAGCTGTATGAGATATTTTATATCTGTATATATCAGAAAGGGAGAAGGATCACATCTCCACCATTTTGCCTTATTGGAACAAATGTGACTTAGCTTTGTGGTAAAGTATACTATTTTTAATAAAAGATATTGGAATTATGTAATCCATATCATTTATTGATCATCAAAATATAATCTTTTTGCCATTTGAGAAAGTATATTTTCATTGTCAATTTTACTATATTCAGTAACAAGAGAGATCATTTGCTGTTGTTTTGGAGTTCTGTGACTGTGATCATTTTCATACGGCTACCTTACAGAAAGAAAGGTTAAATAGCCTGGAGATATAGAAGGCAATGGCAACCCACTCCAGTACTCTTGCCTGGAAAATCCTGTGGACGGAGGAGCCTGATAGACTGCAGTCCATGGGGTCGCTGAGTCCAACATAACTTAGCGACTTCACTTTCACTTTTCACTTTCATGCATTGGAGAAGGAAATGGCAACCCACTCCAGTGTTCTTGCCTGGAGAATCCCAGGGACAGCGGAGCCTGGTAGGCTGCCGTGTATGGGATCGCATAGAGTTGGACATGACTGACGCGACTTAGCAGCAGCAGCAGCAGCAACACACATATAATTTTACAATACAGTTTTTATATATAATTTATATATATATATATATAAATTGTACAATATAGTTATATATAATGTGATTTATATATATATATATAGCATTACAAAACATTATAAGGCAACACATTAGGACTACATTTTTAAATGTAGCATTAGTTTATATATTCTATTCAGATTAAATTTAAATAACTAATGAATTATAAGACTGAATACATCTTACTATTTAGAGTTAGATAAAAAACTAAAATAAAAATGGAGCCATCAGAATTGGTGATCCTCTGCTTCATTAAGTATGGAGAGACCACACTGCAGACTGATGAGACCGGCAGGAGTCTTCTTTATATAAAGCCTCCCGAGTGGACAAACAGGAAGTCCAGCTGATTCAAACCTTATCAACAATAACCATCCATTCAAAAATATCTGCCCCAGAGGTCAAGAGATCCGTGACAGAGACAGCTGCACAATAGATCAACACTAATTATAATAGTATTAATAGCTAACATTTCAGTTCAGTTCAGTTCAGTCGCTCAGTCGTGTCTGACTCTCTGCAACCCCATGAATCCCAGCACGCCAGGCCTCCCTGTCCAACGCCAACTCCCGGAGTTCACTCAAACTCATGTCCACAGAGTTGGTGATACCATCCAGCCATCTCATTCTCGGTCGTCCCCTTCTCCTCCCGCCCCCAACCTTTCCCAGCATCAGAGTCTTTTCCAGTGAGTCAACTCGTCGCATGAGGTGGCCAAAGTATTGGAGTTTCAGCTTTAGCATCAGTCCTTCCAATGAACACCCAGGGTTGATCTCCTTTACCAAGTGCTTATATGGACAGGAATTTTAAATGCATTATTTCAACTGATTCTTATACCCTCATCCCTCCTTACCCAATGTGGGAACTGAAGTTTACAGGACTTTCTTGATAATCTCAAGGACAAGAAGCTAGTAAATATTAGAATCAGAGGTTGAAGCAATTAGTCTTCAAAGCCGATAAAATGGGAAAAATATTATGTTTTAGAACTGACTCGTCTGTCATTAGATGAACTGATTACCATTTAAAGCTCATTGTATGACCATTAATGTCTTAACCACAAAGTCTGTTCAAGCCAGATTTAGTATCATAAGTTAGAATAGAGAATCATATTTACCTATCTGCTTCAGCAAAATTAATTCAAGGCACTTAGAATTATAAAATATTGGTTTCTAGAATAATGTTTTGCCTGTACTGTGTTTAATAAGTACTGGAGTCACAGAAGAAAGAGATGAACAGGCTCAGACGCTGTGATTGGACCTAGAAAGGAGATAATACTAAGAATTCTGCTCAGATTATGCACTCTCTCCAATGCTCCTAGTATGGCATCTTTTACCTTCCTTGCCTTGGGAATTGCAAGTCTCTTTCAGGTCTTATCTTCTCTCTAAAGTAGCCCTTATCCTTATCTGTCCCCTCATAAAAAAATAAATTCTTCTCAACATTTCATATGTATCTAATCTTTATCTTTGCAAATGATGAAAGCAAATCAGACATTGAAAGTAGATGGGTTTTTATTAGTTTTAATGCATGAAACCACGTAGCACATAAAAGTCTCTCTGTGCCTGTCAAACAAAAGCACTCATCTTTCCTTACAATGTACATTTCCACAAGTACATGTTTTATTCCATTTAAGTCAATGATTTTCCATTAATCCCCTATAGCAGGAAATGCAAATACCTTTTTAAGATTCTGTACCTGACTTCAAAGAGTTTACAATGTATGGAGCAAGCAGAATGACTCAAGTAAATAAAGAGTGATAATAAAAGCCCAAAGCACAATGAGGCATGCAAAAATGTGTTTTAAGAGAACTCAGAGGAGGAGGGAAGTATAACAGGTCAAAGATTCACATGCTTTACTTATATAAAAATAGATTAATTTTGAAACAAGTTTTGTCAAGAAACTGATATAAAGACAATAAAAGCAAACATAGTTTAAGAATATGTATTTATTTTATTTTTTCTTATTTAAAAAAACTAGTTTTTTAAAGCAATCTTAGGTTTATAATGAAATGAAAAGTTACGGAGATTTCTCACATGCCCTCTACCCCTACACGGGCATAGCCTCCCCTATTATCCGCATCACTCCTCAGAATGGTACTTTTCTTTCCTAGATGAATGTGCATTGACACATCACAATCACTGAAAGGTCACAGTTCACATGAGGGGTCACTCGTATTGTTGCACATTCTGTAGGATTGGATAGAAGAATAACAATATGGATTAATCATTCTACCTTTCATGGATCACAGCCTTGTCGTGGTGAAGGGGCTTGTGTAACTCAGTGAAGATATGAGTCATGCTATGCAGGGCCCCTCAAGATGTATAGGTCAAAATGAAGAGTTCTGACAAAGCATGGTCCACTGGAGGAGGAAATTGCAACGTACTCCAGTATTCTGGCCTAGAGAACCCCATGGACAGTATGAAAATGCCAAAAGATATGACACAGGAGGATAAGCATTGAAGGTGTCCAACAAACTACTGGGGAAGACTGGAGGGCAATTATTAGTAGCTCCTGGAAGAATGAAGCAACTGGGCCAAAGCAGGAATAGCGCCAGTGGTTGATGCATCTGGTGGTGAAAGTTCATGGCTCAGATCATAAACTCCTTATTGCAAAATTCAGTCTCAAATGAAAGTAGGGAAAACCATAACCATTCAGGCATGACAAAAATCAAATCCCTTATGGATGTGATGAATAGATTCAAGGGATAATCTTGTAGACAGAGTATCTGAAGAACTGTGGAGGTTCATAACAATAAAAGGAGGCAGTGACCAAACCATCCCCAAGAAAAGAAGTGCAAGAAGGCAAAGTGGTTGTCTTAGGAGCCTTTACAAATAGCTGAGGAAAGAAGAGACGCAAAAGGCAAAGGACACAGGGAAAGATATATCGACTGAAGGCAGAGTTTCAGAGAATAGCAAGGAGAGATAAGAAGGACTTCTTAAAAGAACAATGCAAAGAATTGAAAGCAATAGAATGGGAGAGACTAGAGATCTTTTCAAGAAAATTAAAAATATCAAGCAAACATTTCATGCAAAAAACAGAAATGGTAAGGACCTAACAGAAGAAGAAGAGATTAAGAAGAGGTGGCAAGAAAACACAGAAGAACTTAAGAAAAAGGTTTTAATGACCCAGATAATGACAATGACGTGGTCACTCACCTAGAGTAGGACATCCTGGAGTATGAAGTCAAGTTGGCCTTAGGAAGCCTTACTACAAGCAAGGCTAGTAGAGGTGATGGAATCCCAGCTGAACTCTTTCAGCCAGTTCAGTTCAGTCATTCAGTCATGTCCTACTCTCTGTAACCCCATGAACCGCAGCATGCCAGTCCTCCCTGTCCATCACCAACTCCTGGAGTTTACTCAAACTCATGTCTATTGAGTCAGTGATGCCATCCAACCATCTCATATTTTGCCATCCCCTTCTCCTCTGCCCTCAAACTTTCCCAGCATCAGGGTCTTTTCAAATGAGTCAGTTATTCGCATCAGGTGGTCAAAGTATTGGAGTCTCAGCTTCAGCATCAGTCCCTCCAATGAACACCCAGGACTAATCTCCTTTAGGATGGACTGGTTGGATCTCCTTGCAGTCCAAGGGACTCTCAAGAATTTTCTCCAACACTGCAGTTCAAAAGCATAAATTCTTCAGCACAGTCTAGGATGGTCATAACTTTTCTTCCAAGGAGAAAGCGTCTTTTCATTTCATGGCTACGGTCACCATATGCAGTGATTTTGGAGCCCCCTAAAATAAAGTCTCTTACTGTTTCCACTTTTTCTCCATATATTTGCCATGAAGTGAAGGGACCAGATGCCATGATCTTAGTTTTCTGAATGTTGAGCTTTAAGTCAACTTTTTCACTCTCCTCTTTCACTTTCATCAAGAGACTCTTTAATTCTTCTTTGATTTCTGCCTTAAGGTTGGTGTCCTCCGCATATCTGAGGTTATTGTTATTTCTCCTGGCAATCTTGATTCCAACTTGTTCTTTATCCAGTCTAGTGTTTCTCATGATGTACTCTGCATATAAGTTAAATAAGTAGGGTGACAGTATACAGCCTTGATGTACTCCTTTCCCTATTTGGAACCAGTCTGTTTTAAGCGTCCATTTCTAATTGTTGCTTCCTGGCCTGCATACAGATTTCTATGCATAATACCAGACTACCTGATATTCCCATCTCTTGAAGAATTTTCCACAGTGTGTTGTGATTCACACATTCATAGGCTTTTGACATAGTCAATAAAGCAGATGTTTTTCTGGGACTCTCTTGCTTTTTTGATGATCCAGCAGATGTTGGCAATTTGATCTCTGCCTCCTCTGCCTTTTCTAAAACCAGCTTGAACATCTGAAAGTTCATGGATCATGCACTGTTGAAGCCTGACTTGGAGAACTTTGAGCGCTACTTTGCTAGCATGTGAGATGAGTGCATTTGTGTGGTAGTTTAAGCATTCTTTGGCATTGCCTTTCTTTGGGACTGGAATTAAAACTGACCTTTCCAGTCCTTGGCCACTGCTGAGGTTTCCAAATTTGCCAGCATGTTGAGGGCAGCATTTTCACAGCATCATCTTTCAGGATTTGAAATAGCTCAATTGGAATTCTTTCACCTCCACTAGCTTTGTTCATAGTGATGCTTCCTAAGGTCCACTTGACTTTGCTTTCCAGAATGTCTGGCTCTATGTGATAATCACACCATCGTGATTATCTGGGTCATGAAGATCTGTTTTATATAGTTCTTCTGTGTATTCTTGCCACCTCTTCTTAATATCTTCTGCTTGTGGTAGGTCCACACCATTTTTGTCCTTTATTGAGCCCATCTCTGCAAGAATATTTCCCTTGGTATCTCTAATTTTCTTGAAGAGATCTCTAGTCTTTCCCATTCTATTGTTTTCTTCTATTTCTTTGCATTGATCACTGAGGAAGACTTACTTGTCTCTCCTTGCTATTCTCTGGAATTCTGCATTCAAATGGGTATATCTTTCCTTTTCTCCTTTGCCTTTAGCTTCTCTTCTTTTCTCAGCTATTTTTAAGGCCTCCTCAGTCAGCCATTTTGCTTTTTTGCATTTCTTTTTCTTGGGGATGGTCTTGATCACTGCTTCCTATACGTCACCATCCTCTGTCCTTAGTTCTTCAGGCACTCTATCAGATCTAATCCCTTCAATATATTTGTCATTTCCACTGTATACAGGATTTGATTTAGGTCATACCTGAATGGTCTAGTGGTTTTCCCTACTTTCTTCAATTTAAGTCTGAATTTTGCAATAAGGCGTTCATGATCTTTGCCACAGTCAGCTCTCAGTCTTTTTTTTCCTGACTGTACAGAGCTTCTCCATCTTCAGCTGCAAAGAATATAATCAGTCTGATTTCAGTATTGACCATCTGGTAATGTCCATGTATAGAGTCTTCTCTTGTATTTTCAGAAGAGGGTGTTTGCTATGACCAGTGCATTCGCTTGGCAAAACTCTGTTAGCTTTTGCCCTGCTTCATTCTGTACTCCAAGGCCAAATTTGCCAGTTACTCCAGGTAGCTCTTGACTTCCTACTTTTACATTCCAGTCCCCTATAATGAAAAGGACATCTTTTAGGGTGTTAGTTCTAGAAGGTCTTGTAGGTCTTCATAGAACTGCTCAACTTCAGCTTCTTCAGCATTACTGGTTGGGTCACAGACTTGGATTACTGTGATATTGAATGGTTTGCCTTGGAAATAAACAGAGATCATTCTGTCATTTTTGTTATTGCATCCAAGTACTGCATTTCAAACTCTTTTGTTGACTATGATGGCTACTCCATTTCTTTTAAGGGATTTTTACCCACAGTAGTAGATATAATGGTCATCTGAGTTAAATTCACCCATTCCAGTCCATTTTAGTTTGCTGATTCCTAAAATGTCAATGTTTTCTCTTGACATCTCCTGTTTGATCATTTCCAATTTACCTTGATTCATGGACCTAACATTCCAGGTTCCTATCCAATATTTTTCTTCACAGCACCGGACTTTACTTCTATCACCAGTTACACCCACAGCTGGATGTTGTTTTCACATTGGCTTCATCTCTTCATTCTTTCTGGAGTTATTTCTCCACTGTTCTCAAGAGTATTGGGCAACTACTGACCTGGGGAGTTCATCTTTCAGTGTCCCATATTTTTGCCTTTTCATACCACAGAAAGAAATGGCAAACCACTTCAGTATTCTTGCCTTGAGAGCCCCATGAACAGTTTGAAAATACATAGAGTTGGGTCGTGTTTTTTGATTCACTCTGACAATCTCCATCTTTTACCTGATTCAGTTAAACCATTTATATTCAAATTGGTTATTGATCCAGTTGTTTTTAATTTAGCATTTTATATTACTAATTTTCTCTCATTTATTAGCATATCATTATACTTTTTCTTTCTTTCTTTCTTTTTTTTTGGGGGGGGGGTGTTGCCCTAGAGTTTACAAAATGCATTTATAACTAATTAGTTCAAATCAACTTTCAAATAACACTGTATCACTTCACATGTGTGTGAATACCTTCTAATAACAAAACAATTCTAATTCCTTCCTCTTGTCCTTTGTACCATTGCTTCCTTTCATTTCAAATACAGACATAAACATGTAAATGTATGATTGATTATTGCTAGTACTATCTTGAACAAACTGTTTTCTGTCGGATCAATTAAGAATAAGAAAAATAAATGCTTTTATTATAATTTTGCTTATTCTTTCTTTGTTACTCTTCCTTTTTAATGTAGACCAAAGTTTCTGACTTACTATTTTTCTTCTCTCTGAAGAGCTTCTTTCAATGTTTGTAAGGTAAGGGCAGGTCTACTCGCAACAAATGCACTCAAGTTTTTTTTGTTTGTTTCAGAAAGTCTTTATTTTTCTTCACTTTTGAAGGATAATTTCACAGGGAACAAAATTCTAGGTTCGCAGGTTTTCCTCTTGTCAACTAAAAAATTAGTCACAACCTGAAAGTAGAGTTATTTTATTTGGTGGGAATGGTAAGGACTCTGAACCCTGGGAAATAGCATCTCACCAACTCTGAGAAAACTGGTTCAAGGAGGTGGAAGGGTAAGCAGTATCTTACCCTTACATCTTACATCTAGGAAGAGTAAGACTATAAACAAGTTTCAACAAATGGAGCAGTCTGAACATCAAAGATTATTGTGAGGTAAGGAAAAATTAAATATCAAGTTAAGGAATTTAGTGTTGTACTAAAAGTTGAGGAATTTAGTGTTGTACCTATGGAAAGATGCAAGCCTCTAGGTTCACTGAATTCATGCTTTTCACATGCACCTCAGCTATCTGGGGCAAAATCTTGTTTCCTTGTTCACCTTAAGGAGTGGCAGATATAGCAAATAGTTGCTTCTTGTATTCAGTCCCCACTCCCAAAACCCTCAAACTCCTCAGCAGTCACCATGGAGGGTGTGACATCTGCTGGACTGGTTTTGGGAGCCCTCATTCACATTTGGAGGCCAGAAATCACTTATGGTTGTGACACTTCTTGCCAACCAATATGGCAGGAAATATTTCATTTCACACTCTAAACACTATTTCAGTCCAACCTCTTTTTACTCTTATAATTTCTGAGGAAAAACTGAATATAATGCTTATCTTTATTCCTCTGTAGATAATTCTTCCCCCTAGCTTTTTATCAGGAATTTTCCCTTAACTTTAATTTTCCATTGTTTGAAAATAATATGCTGAGGTGTTGTTTTATTAGGATTTCTCCTGCTTGATGTTTTTCTGAGCTTCCTGGAGCTATGGTTGGCTGACATTAATTTTGGTAAATTTCCAGTAGTTGCTGTTTCAAATATTTCTTTTGTTCTTTCCTCTCCTTATTCTCCTTCTAATGTTCTCATTATTCATACGTTATACCTTTTGTGACTTCCCCGGTGACTCAGATGGTAAAGAATCTGCCCGCTATGCTGGAGACCCAGGTTCGATTATTGGGTGAGGAAGATCCCCTAGAGAAGAAAATGGCAACCCACTCCAGGATTCTTGTCTGAAGAATTCCATGAACAACTACCTTTTGTAGTTGTCTGACAGTCTTTGGATATTTTGTCTTTCTTAATAGTCATTAGTTTCTCTCCTTTTCACCTTTCTAGGATTCTATTGATAGGTCCTCCATATCAGAAACACCTTCCTCAGCTGCATTGAGTTTGCTAATAAGCCCATTGGAGACATTCTTTATTTGTCTTACAGTGTTTTTTTTATCTCTAGCATTTCTTTTCAGTTCTTTTTGAGGATTTCCATGTCCCTATTTCCATTGCCCATCTGTTATTGCATGCTGTGTACTTTATCCATTAGAGCCCTGAGCATATTAATCACTATTATTTTAAATGCTCAGTCTGATAGGTCCTGCATCCCTGCCATGTCTGGTAATGATGCTTGCTCAGTTTTTTCAGACTGTTTTTTGCCTTTTGTATGACTTTCAATTTTTTTTTTCTTGATAGGGGACATAATGTAATGGGTAAAACAAACTGCTATAAATAGGCTTCTAGTCACAATAAACTGTGGAAAATTCTGAAACAGGTGGGAATACCAGACCACCTGACCTGCCTCTTGAGAAACTGGTATGCAGGTCAGGAAACAACAGTCAGAACTGGACATGGAACAACAGACTGGTTCCAAATAGGAAAAGGAAGTTGTATATTGTCACCCTGCTTATTTAACTTATATGCAGAGTACCTCATGAGGAACGCTGGGCTGGAAGAATCACAAGCTGGAATCAAGATTGCCTGGAGAAATATCAATAACCTCAGATATGCAGATGCTGCTGCTGCTGCTAAGTCACTTCAGTCGTGTCCGACTCTGTGTGACCCCATAGACGGCAGCCCACCAGGCTCCCCTGTCCCTGGGATTCTCCAGGCAAGAACACTGGAGTGGGCTGCCATTTCCTTCTCCAAAGTGTGCAAGTGAAAAGTGAAAGTGAAGTCGCTCAGTCATGTCCGACCCTTAGCGACCCCACGGACTGCAGCCTACCAGGCTCCTCCATCCATGGGATTTTCTAGACAAGAGTACTGGAGTGGCTTGCCATTGCCTTCTCCGGATATGCAGATGACACCACCCTTATGGCAGAAAGTGAAGAGGAACTCAAAAGCCTCTTGATGAAAGTGAAAGAGGAGAGTGAAGAGGTTGGCTTGAAGCTCAACATTCAGAAAACAAGGATCATGGCATCTGGTCCCATCACTTCATGGGAAATAGATGGAAAAACAGTGGAAACAGTGTCAGGCTTTATTTTTTTGGACTCCAAAATCACTGCAGATGCTGATTGCAGCCAGGAAATTAAAAGACGCTTACTCCTTGGAAGGAAAGTTATGACCAACCTTGATAGTATATTAAAAAGCAGAGACATTACTTTGCCAACAAAGGTCTGTCTAGTCAAGGCTATGGTTTTTCCCATGATCATGTATGGATGTGAGAGTTGGACTGTGAAGAAAGCTGATCGCCGAAGAATTGATGCTTTTGAACTGTGGTGTTGGAGAAGACTCTTGAGAGTCCCTTGGACTGCAAGGAGATCCAACCAGTCCATTTTAAAGGAGATCAATCCTGTGTGTTCATTTGAAGGACTGATGCTAAAGCTGAAACTCCAATACTTTGGCCACCTCATGAGACAAGTTGATTCACTGGAAAAGACTCTGATGCTGGGAAATGTTGGGGGCGGGAGGAGAAGTGGACGACAGAGAATGAGATGGCTGGATGGCATCACCAACTCTGTGGACATGGGTTTGAGTGAACTCCGGGAGTTGGTGATGGTCAGGGAGGCCTGGCATGCTGTGATTCTTGGAGTCGCAGAGAGTCGGACACGACTGAGCGACTGAACTGAACTGAGTAACATGCTGTTAAGGTGCATTCTATAATCCTGTTATCAGATCTGAGTGCTTGAGCTAGCCTGTGCCTCTGGACTGTAAACTTCACAAATGCTTTTCAGTTTTTTTCTCTCTAATGTAAGACAGGATGGCTAGAGTAGGCTGGATTTGGTTAAATCCCTTACCCAAGCTTTTTGAAAGTGGAATACTGGAGTGGGTAGCCATTCACTTCTCCAGGAAATCTTCCCGACCCAGGCATTGAACTAGGGTCTCCTGCTTTGCAGGAGAATTCTTTATCATCTGAGCCACTAGGGGAGCCCACCCAAGTTTTTTAGACTCTGATGATTCCCCAGGAGGTAAGACTCTGTTGACCTTTTTTGCCGTCAGGGCAGCCTTGTTAAGAGAAACAGAGTGCTCCAGAGTATTTCAAAATGGTTCCTTTTCCATTCTCCCTGTGGGAATCTGGCTGAGTTCCTCTAGGCAAATCTCCCATTGTTGTCAAGTTCCTTGGGACTGGGTCCCCCTGGAATTTTTTAACTCTGATGAGTATCCACACTGAGACTCCTGCAAGTGTTTAACTCCAGCTCAGGTTTTTCTACCTGAGCCTTGGTTTCCATGGTGATTTCTGCTTCTGCATCTCTGCTTGAAAAAGGTATGGTTCCTGTGTTTACCTGTTTGTGTCTTGAACTTTAGGAGCAGTGGTTTTTCCAGTGTCTTCCCCTGTCTTATGGATTCAAGAGAGCTTTTGCTTTTCCTTTTCTTTTTAATTTGTTATTTCTTTCTTTTTTTAAAATTTATTTATTAACTGGAGGCTAATTACTTTACAATATTGTATTGTTTTTGCCATACATTGACATGAATCTGCCCAGGGTGTACATGTGTTCCCCATCCTGAACCCCCCTCCCACCTCCCTCCCCATCCCATCTCTCAGGGTCATCCTAGTACACCAGCCCCGAGCATCCTGTATCATGCATCGAACCTGGACTGGCGATTCATTTCACATATGATAATATGGCATTCTCCAAAAGCATCCCACCCTCGCCCTCTCCCACAGAGTCCAAAAGACTGTTCTATACATCTGTGTCTCTTTTGCTGTCTCGTATACAGGGTTATTGTTACTATCTTTCTAAATTCCATATATATGGAATTTACTGTATACTGTATTGCTGTTTTTCTTTCTGGCTTACTTCACTCTGTATAATAGGCTGCAGTTTCATCTACCTCATTAGAACTCACTCAAATGTATTCTTTTTAATGGCTGAATAATATTCCATTGTGTATATGTACCACAGCTTTCTTATCCATTCATCTGCTGATGGACATCTAGGTTGCTTCCGTGTCCTGGCTATTATAAACAGTGCTGAGATGAACATTGGGGTACATGTGTCTCTTTCAATTCTGGTTTCCTCAGTGTGTATGCCCACCAGTGGGATTACTGGGTCATATGGCAGTTCTATTTCCAGTTTTTTAAGGAATCTCCACACTGTTCTCCATAGTGGCTGTACTAGTTTGCATTCCCACCAACAGTGTAAAAGAGTTCCCTTTTCTCCACACCCTCTCCAGCATTTATTGCTTGTAGACTTTTGGATAGCAGCTATTCTGACTGGTGTGAAATGGTACCTCATTGTGGTTTTGATTTGCATTTCTCTGATTATGAGTGATGTTGAGCATCTTTTCATGTGTTTGTTAGCTATCTGTATGTCTTCTTTGGAGAAATGTCTGTTTAGTTCTTTGGTCCAATTTTTGATTGGGTCGTTTATTTTTCTGGAATTGAGCTGCAGGAGTTGCTTGTATATTTTTGAGATTAATTCTTTGTCAGTTTCTTCATTTGCTATTATTTTCTCCCATTCTGAAGGCTGTCTTTTCACCTTGCTTATAGTTTCCTTTGTTGTGCAAAAACTTTTAATTTTAATTAGGTCCCATTTGTTTATTTTTGCTTTTATTTCCAATATTCTGGGAGGTGGGTCATAGAGGATCCTGCTGTGATTTATGTCGGAGAGTGTTTTGCCTATGTTCTCCTCTAGGAGTTTTGTAGTTTCTGGTCTTATGTTTAGATCTTTAATCCATTTTGAGTTTATTTTTGTGTATGGTGTTAAGGAGTGTTCTAGTTTCATTCTTTCACAAGTAGGTGACCAGTTTTCCCAGCACCACTTGTTAAAGAGATTGTCTTTTCTTCATTGTATATTCTTGCCTCCTTTGTCGAAGATAAGGTGACCATATGTGCTTGGATTTATCTCTGGGCTTTCTATTTTGTTCCATTTATCTATATTTCTGTCTTTGTGCCAGTACCATACTGTCTTGATGACTGTGGCTTTGTAGTTGAGCCTGAAGTAAGGCAGGTTGATTCCTCCAGTTCCATTCTTCTTTCTCAAGATTGCTTTGGCTATTCAAGGTTTTAGTATTTCCATACAAATTGTGAAATTATTTGATCTAGTTCTGTGAAAAATACCGTTGGTAACTTGATAGGAATTGAATCTATAGATTGCTTTCGATAGTACACTCATTTTCACTATATTGATTCTTCCGATCCGAACATGGTATATTTCTCGATCTATTTGTGTCCTCTTTGATTTCTTTCACCAGTGTTTTATAGTTTTCTATATATAGGTCTTTTGTTTCTTTAGGTAGATATATTCCTAAGTATTTTATTATTTTCTTTGCAATGGTGAATGGAATTGTTCTCTTAATTTCTCTTTCTGTTTTCTCATTTTTAGTGTATAAAAATGCAAGGAATTTCTGTGTGTTGATTTTATATCCTGCAAATTTATTATATTCATTGATTAGCTCTAGTAATTTTCTGGTGGAGTCTTTAGGGTTTTCTATGTATAGGATCATGTCATCTGCAAACAGTGAGAGTTTTAATTCTTTTGCAATCTGGATTCCTTTTATTTATTTTTCTGCTCTGATTGCTGTGGCCAAAACTTCCAAAACTATGTTGAATAATAATGGTGAGAGTGGGCACCCTTGTCTTGTTCCTGACTTTAGGGGAAATGCTTTCAATTTTTCACGATTGAGGATAATGTTTGCTGTGGGTTTGTCATATATAGCTTTTATTATGTTGAGGTATGTTCCTTCTATTCCCACTTTCTGGAGGGTTTTTATCATAAATGGATGTTGAATTTTGTCAAAGGCTTTCTCTGCCTCTATTGAAATAATCATATGGTTTTTATTTTTCAATTTGTTAATGTGGTGTATTACATTGATTGATTTGCAGATATTGAAGAAGAATCCTTGCATCTCTGGGATAAAGCCCACTTGGTCATGATGTATGATCTTTTTAATGTGTTGTGGATTCTGTTTGATAGAATTTTGTTAAGGATTTTTACATCTATGTTCATCAGTTATATTGGCCTGTAGTTTTCTTTTTTTGTGGCATCTTTGTCAGGTTTTGGTATTAGGGTGATGTTGCCCTCATAGAATGAGTTTGGAAGTTTACCTTCCTCTGCAATTTTCTGGAGAGTTTGAGTAGGATAAGTGTTGCTGCTGCTAAGTTGCTTCAGTCATGTCCAACTCTGTGCGACCTCATAGACAGCAGCCCACCAGGCTCCACCATCCCTGGGATTCTCCAGGCAAGAACACTGGAGTGGGTTGCCATTTCCTTCTCCAATGCATGAAAGTGAAAAGTGAAAGTGAAGTCTCTCAGTGGTATCCAACTCTTAGCGACCCCATGGACTGCAGCCTACCAGGCTCCTCCATCCATGGGATTTTCCAGGCAAGAGTACCGGAGTGGGTTGCCATTTCCTTCTCCAATAGGATAGGTGTTAGCTCTTCTCTAAATGTTTGGTAGAATTCAGCTGTGAAGCCATCTTGCCCTGGGCTTTTGTTTGCTGGAAGATTTCTGATTACAGTTTCAATTTCTGTGCTTGTGATGGATCTGTTAAGATTTTCCATTTCTTCCTGGCTCAGTTTTGGAAAGTTGTACTTTTCTAAGAATTTATCCATTTCTTCCAAGTTGTCCATTTTATTGGCATATAGTTGCTGATAGTAATCTCTTATGATCCTTTGTATTTCTGTGTTGTCTGTTGTGATCTCTCCATTTTCATTTCTAATTTTGTTGATTTGATTTTTCTCCCTTTGTTTCTTGATGAGTCTGGCTAATGGTTTGTCAATTTTATTTACCTTCTCAAAGAACCAGCTTTTGGCTTTGTTGATTTTTGCTATGGTCTCTTTTGTTTCTTTTGCACTTATTTCTGCCCTAATTTTTAAGATTTCTTTCCTTCTACTAACCCTGGGGTGCTTTATTTCTTCCTTTTCTAGTTGCTTTAGGTGTAGAGTTAGGTTATTTATTTAACTTTTTTCTTGTTTCTTGAGGTATGCCTGTATTGCTATGAACCTTCCCCTGAGCACTGGTTTTACAGTGTCCCATAGGTTTTGGGTTGTTGTGTTTTCATTTTCATTCATTTCTATGCATATTTTAATTTCTTTTTTTATTTCTTCTCTGATTTGTTGGTTATTCAGCAGCTTATTTTTCAGCCTCAATATGTTGGAATTTTTAAGTGTTTTTCTCCTATAATTGACATTTAATCTTACTTCATTGTGGTCAGAAGTTATGCTTGGAATGATTTCAATTTTTTTGAATTTACCAAGGTTAGATTTATGGCCCAGGGTGTGATCTATCCTGGAGAAGGTTCCATGTGCACTTGTGAAAAAGGTGAAATTCATTGTTTTGGGGTGAAATGTCCTATAGATATTTATTAGGTCTAACTGGTCTATTGTATCATTTAAGGTTTGTATTTCCTTGTTAATTTTCTGTTTAGTTGATCTATCCATAGGTGTGAGTGGGAGTATTAAAGTCTCCCACTATACTGTGTTATTGTTGATTTCCCCTTTCATACTTGTTAGCATTTGTCTTACATATTGCGGTGCTCCTATGTTGGGTGCATATATATTTATAACTGTTATATCTTCTTCTTGGATTGATCTTTTGATCATTATGTAGTGTCCTCCTTTGTCTCTTTTCACAGCCTTTGTTTTAAAGTCTATTTTATCTGATATGAGTATTGCTACTCCTGCTTTCTTTTGGTTTCTATTTGCGTGGAATATCTTTTTCCAGCCCTTCACTTTCAATCTGTATGTGTCTCTTGTTTTGAGGTGGGTCTCTTGTAGACAACATATACAGGGATCTTGTTTTTGTGTCCATTCAGCCAATCTTTGTCTTTTGGTTGGGGCATTCAACCCATTTACATTTAAGGTAATTATTGATAAGTATGATCCCATTGCCATTTACTTTATTGTTTTGGGTTTGAGTTTATACACTCTTTCTGTGTTTCCTGTCTAGAGAAGATCCTTTAGCATTTGTTGGAGAGCTTGTTATTTATTTCTTAAAGTTTTATTGGAGTATAGTTGATTTACAATGTTGCTTTAGTTTCAGGTGAACAGCAAAGTGATTCAGTTTTATATAGATGTATATATACATATATATACACACACACGCATAATCCACTCTTCTTCAGATTCTTTTCCCACATAGGTCATTACAGAATATTGAGTAGAGTTCCCTGTACTCTAAAGTAGGTCCTTATTAGTGATCTATTTTATATATAGTAGTGTGCATATGTCAATCCCAATCTCTCAATTTATCCCCCCCACCATCAATCGATTAAAAATATTTAGTAAAAATCTTTATTAGGATGGAGTGGCAACTTCTAAGTTCCTCAGAAATGAAACTGGAAATAGGACACACAGCTTTAATTTTTAGAAAGTTATTTTACACTTTATAATTTTCTAATACATATGTCTTTTCTTCTTATCTAGGAAGAAAAAAAAAAGCCTTGTCTTTTTTACTTCCCCACTTAGCCTATTAAAAGCAGTGCTCTTCTGAGACCAGCCATTTACCTTCACAGCCAAGTCACAGAAATAGATATCCTAAAAGCCAACATAATAATTGCAGAATGAAGCCTTCCGGAACAGGCAGCCATTGCACAAATGCAGGTTAGATGTTTCAGTCCAAAGATCCTAAAACCATGGATAATGATCATGAGATACTGATTACGAATGTGTTAATTCATAAGTCACAATTGTAATTATCAGTTTGCCACTGTGCCCCAGTCTATGGAGAGATACAATTTATGCCTTTCTGCAAAGACTGAAAAACAGCCTCCCTTAATCTATCATGCCTTTCCTTGTGTACTGTAACATACACAAAATAGCATGCTTGAAACTTAGCATTATGAGACACTATGGTGAAAAGAAAAACAACAAAAACACACTGTACAATTATTTTAAATCATGTTTTCAAGTTGAAAATAAAATTATAAATATATTTCAATTTATCTTAAAATGAATATTCGATATTAAAATGCTGCTCTGAGATAATGATTATGATGATGTAATTTTTTTCATTTATTTAATGGATTGAATCTTTTGCCACTATTTCTGCCTTCTGAAGCCAGGAAGGGAGCATTTTTTCTCTTTACTGGCAATTAACTGAATGTATAATTTTGAATAATCATTTATAATTATTTCTTGGGCATGTTCCCAAACCTTTCATCCAATTCCAAAAACCTAGCATATGTGCTGTGCTTTTGACGTTAGGTTAGAAGTAGAAGTGTTTGTAATTTGGAGATTGGCAATCATTCCACTTGAAGTAGGACCAGGACTTGCACTGTGCCATGCAGATGTCAGCAAAGCAAAATACTCCTCTTACAAACTCAGCAGCACACCATTTTACAGAAGTGGTAGCAGTCATCCTCTGCCAAACCTGTCTGCAATGGTCATGATGGAAAATATGACCATAGAGTCATTAAAATGTAATTTCCTTTCTGTGTGTGAGATTCACTAAATTCCATAACAACAAAAATTATAACAATAGAGTTATTAAGATATGATCTCTTGGATTAATCAGGTCCAGATTTTCTCTTAGTTTTACTACTTACTTTTAGGGTAATTTGGGTAAGTTATTGAATGCTCTGATCTTTAGCTTCATTACCTATAAATGGGGGCCAGCAAATTTTCTCTATGTAGGGCCAGAGAGTAACTGTTTTAGGCTTTGCTGGCCATAGGGCCTCTGTCCCACAACTACCCAACTCTGACTTGTAGAGCAAACTCCCTCATAGACAGGATGCAAACAAGTGGATGCTGCTGTGTTCCAAAGAAACTTTATTTCCAGATATGTAATTTGAATTTCATATAACTTTCACATGTCACAAACTATTATTCTTCCTTTTATTATGTTTCAACCACTTAAACATTTAGAATTCATCCTTAGTTCATGGGCCACACAAAAACAGATGGCAGGCAGACTCATGGGCCATAGTTTGCCAAATCCTGCTCTGTAAAATGGGAATCATTTTACTAGTTACCTTGTGGAGTTATGGTGAAGAATAAGAGAGACAGTAAAGGTCTTAGCTTCATTTTGGCCTTTACCATTTTTATTCAAGTAAGTGTGATTTATAGAGAGCAGTCATCCTGGAAGTTAATGTATATTTTCAACTCTGTTGTTACTCAGAAGGGTTTTGTGTACCACTTTGGGAAGTGGCTTAAGAGACTGCGTTAGACCCTCCTACTTTCTGAGAACCCTGGCAGCAGGAGGCAGCAAGAAGGACAGCAAAACTGCACCAGATGAAATCAGAAGACTTAGCTGGGTAGCCAGTCCCTTAGCGCTGTAGGGCTTGGCTAATCCTGGGTTTCAGACAGGCTAGCAACAATGCTAAGGAAATCTAATTTAGTGGGTTGAAAAATATAGCAGGGAACACACACATCAAGAAGTGTCCAAGTCAGTGAGTCATTCATACAAAATTTCCTCATTTTGATACATTCAGAATTACTCCATTGAACAGAGATTTACAGCAAGGATACAAATCCAATGGGGGATCTATGTGCTAAACTCAAAAATGAAGCATTAAACAAAGAAGACACAGATTGATGTTGGTTATGACAGTACATATTTGAGTTTCCTTTGCTGAACAAGGGACCCTACCTGCCAAGTTTACAGAAGTAAAAATTATTCCACTGGTGGGTAATATTGGTCCTGATAGCTCAAGGTAGAGAATATTGGTATTTATTGGTTCAGAAGAGATTGTAGGGATTCAACGTTAAAAATGTACAGGCCAAGCAGTGTACTGTCATTTGCTCATATAACATTTCTTTAACTCTCTTACTCAATAGTTCACAATATGTACTCCCATTTTATAGAAAGGAAGGGGTAGAGTCAGATATGATCTGTCCTAATCCAAATCCCATTCTCTTTTACGGCATCAAGGAGAGATTTTCTTTTTCCAAAAGTGAGTGTGTGAGTGAGTGATAGTCACTCAGTTATGTCCGACTCACTGCGACCCCATGGCCCACATCTGCCAGTCTCCTTCATCCATGGAATTCTCCAGGCAAGGATACTGGAGTGGGTTTCCATTTCCTTCTCCAGTTTCTCTTAAATGTCTCTGCTAACTCTCTTAAACATTTGATAAATTAGCAAAAATTTAGCTAGCAGATCTGAGCTGATTAAGTGGAAGAACCCAAAGTTTCCAGGAGGAAGGCAGTGCTTATTCAGACTCACCTGGATTTCCTTGCTTCCTAACATGCCATTCCCCTGGTGTCTGGGAAGCTTCCATTATTGCAAATCCTGTGGGGTGTCTGTGCCAACTCCTACTTCTCTATAAATATGTAAAGTATTACAGGCAGTGGTGTCTATATCAGGAAGCTGATGAATCATGGGGACCTCTCCTCAGTGAGTGTGGAGAGCTGCTGGCAGCATGGCATGTTGTCCAGCGTGGGTAACACCCTCTGTCCCGTGATGGCTTCCCTGGGCATTGGATAGGTCAATAGACTGGCAGCTTTACCTCCAAAACTTAGACATCTATGAAGTAGATCTCATCGTGCATCTGGACCCCATCTTTGACTTAAAGAAGAAAGAATTGATTTAGAGATGTTCCCTACTCAGAAGTTACCAAGACCAAGATTCAAGACTACACCATGCCCTACAGACCAAAGGCCTGGCGAGGGATGAGGGCACACAGAGGAGGTGGCCAAGCTGGACCAGGAGCTGGTGCGAGCAGTTCTCTGATTACGTGCCCCCACGCAAGAAGCACTCTGGAAACAGATGTGGCATTATCGATAAAGAAATGAAACATACAAAGACACTTTGGAATCAATGGTTTTCAAAACCACACCCAACTTTCCATCGACCATGCCAGAGGAGCAATTGAATATCATCTTTCTATTCTCTTTTTAGAAAAGATATTATAATTTTCACAGGAAGGAACAAAGAATATGCACTAAAATGTATATGAAATAAAATATTAGACAGCTGTATCAGGTTGTTAATTAATAATACTGATGTGTTACTTTTCTACATTTTGTAATAATTGGTGGTTTCCGTTCTGTTCCGTTGCTCAGTCGTGTCTGACTCTTTGCGACCCCGTGGACTGTAGCCTACCAGGCTTCTCCATCCATGGGGTTCTCCAGGCAAGAATACTGGAGTGGGTTACCGTTTCCTTCTCCAGGGGACCTTCCCTACCCTGGGATCGAACCCGGGTCTCCCGCATTGGAGGCAGACACTTTAACCTCTGAGCCACCAGGGAAGCCCAATTGGTGGTTTAATTTTTTTTTAAAAAAAAACTTTGTTGAGATTTCTTCTGTAATTTATAATAAATATGAACTTTTATCCCTTATTTTTATTCATACTCATGTAATGTTTTCCTTAAGTTAGGGGTCCCAAAATTGAATATGCTTCAAGTATCACAAAACCTGAATCAGCCAAGGGTGAGGTTCTTCTATTATCATGCAGTGGTGCCCAGTCCAAGACTGCTTCTCTGATGCATAGACATAGTGTCTACTGTATTACAAATTGCTTAGTCATTTCACCATAAATAGTTTTCTCACACTGTGCATTGCTAATGGTGTGTTTGCGTCCACTGCTCATGTATTCATTGCCTTAGTCACAAATGACTTGGAAATGGGCAATGTTGAGTTTGCATATGGGAAGCATTTTATCAACTGTGGTCAAGAGCTAGTTATGTGATCTCTCAATATCTACTTTTTAAGAATCTAATAATGTGAGTTGTTATTGTTGTTGTTCAGTTGCCCAGTAATGTCTGATTCTTTGTGACCCCATGGACTGCAGCAAGCTAGGCCTCCCTGTCCTTTACCATCATCCGAAGTTTGCCCAAGTTCATATCCATTGCATCAGTGATGCCATCCAGCCATCTTTTCCTCTGACACCCTCTTCTCCTTCTGCCCTCTATCTTTGCAGCATCAGGGATTTTTCAAGTGAGTCAGCTGCCACATCAGATGAGCATATGAGTTGTGTTGAGCATTAAATAAAACTGTGTTGGAGTAGTTCCTGGCTTACAGGAGAATATCAGTGTGACCTAATGTAGTGTTTATCAACATTATTTTTATTGTACAGACCTATGAAAGGCAGAGACTAGTTTGGAGTCTCATTCTTTGGAAATTTATGTTGTCAGAATCTTCCTATGGAGGGTAACAGATGAAAACAATAAGACATCAAAAATTAGTTGGAGCTGTGTTCGATGGAAACGAAGTGTGTTCACTGAGTGGAGGGTGGCCGTGAAGTGGTTCATCCACTGGGTCTGAAGGTGACTCAGTCCTTTGCTAGAGAGAGTACTAAACACACAGGATTCAGATGCAGCTTCATGGAATGTGTATCTTTCCATGGCGTCTACTTTGGCAGGGTTCCCACAAACAGAATACAGTAAGTCCCCTGCATACAAATCTTCAAGTTGTGAACTTTTAAAGATGTGAACATGCATTCTCACGTTCATACATGTGTGTTAGTTCACATGTGTGGGATCTATTCTCCCGTGTGTGCACCTCTACAAATGGTTGTGCTTTTGTGAACTTTACTGTACAGCACTGTATCTAGTACAGTAGTACAGGATGTCCAGAAGTAAGCGTGAAAACAGTGGTGATGTAACTGGTACTACTGTACTGTGAGATTAAAAATGTTCTCTCCTACTGAGTCCTAATGTCTGTTCTCTGTGTTTCCTTTGCTGCCCTGCACATAGGATCGTAGGAGAAGGAGGGGTGATTTGAGAGAACAGCATTGACGCACATACATTACCATAGGTAAAATAGATAGCCGGTCGGGGGTTGTTGTATGACAAAGCCAGTGCTCTGTGATAAGCTGGAGGGATGGGGTGGGGAGGGAGGTGGGAGGGGACACATGTATGCCTGTGGCTGGTTCATGCTGATGTATGGCAAAAACCATCACAGTATTGTAAAGTGATTATCCTCCAATTAAAATAGATAAATAAAAATAAAATTTAAAAATGTTTTATTCTTTTTTTTTTTTATGTTCTAAAACTATTGCAGTGTACTGCTATATAGCCTATGGTTTTAGTTGGGTACCTGGGATAACTTTGTTGGACTTGTATGCAAATTGGACTGACAAACATGCTTTTGGACAGAACTCGTTCATAAAGGTAGGGGACCTGTATGAACCTCATCGTGTCTAAAACTAAATCAGACTCAACCCATAGACATCTGCTTGGTTCTTTTCTGCTCCTTTGGTTAGAAGTCAGGAGGAGTTGGGTTCATTCTGCCAGACACACCTTAGTCATAAGACAACACAAAACCTACAGCCTGACCAGCATCTTATAAGAATAAATGCAAGTAATTTTGAGGTCCTGGAAAGAAAACTCTTTTATAAATTCAAGAAATCCTTATATCTAACTTTCTTCCTGATGCTTTGTTAAAATAGAGTTTGAAATATAAAAGAATAAAGAAGGTCAGCCCTTTCATTATATACAGAAGTACCATTCAATTTTATTTTGTTTAAAATTATATGTCCGGATTTGTACTTAATGATTTAAAAACCCACATTCTTTTTGAGTAGTTGAATAAAACTCTCACATTTGCATTTGTACAAAATAAACAAATATCTCAGAATTATTAATAGTATGCATATCATTTGTTTGAATGATTTTTTCTGTAGTGTGTACCTAGTTAATAATGTATTTCAGTCGATTTAATTAACATATCCATTTTCTTTGATAAGTTTTGTATCTTCTAGTGGATATGATTGGCCATCAATTTCTCTAGCAATAAAAATATAAAAAGACAATTTTCATATTTTAACATCATAGATGAATGTATGCATACAACAAACAAATAAAACACAAGAAAGCCAAACCAGCATCCCACTGTTGGAAAACATTGAAACTATTTTATTTATTGGGCATTTTCATATTCATTTTTAAAAAAATCAATTCAATTTCCAAAGACAGAGATAACTATTTGAAATATGAAATAAAGTTATAATACATGGTTTTAAATAGTTCTTATAATTTCTTTCTCTACATAGTTTGTCTTTGGCCTTCATAATTAGGTCTTTAAGAATCCATCAGGGAAGCTATTCCCCCTGAAGTAATGTTCTAAATTTAATAAATCTTCAATTCTCAAACTGTGTTCAAGAACGACTCGAGAGAGATCTCCAGGTGCTTCTCATACAACTAAATTTTGAGAAACAATTGTACTATGGTGACTGCCAGATTTGAGCAGTTACCTTTCATGATTTCTTCTTTTCCCACCTTTTTTTTTTTTTTTAGCTTTACTGAGGTAAAGGTAAAAATTGACAAAAAAATTATAGGATAGTTAAAGTGTATTATGTGATGAATTGATATACATATATATTGTGGAAGAATTCCTCCCGTCAATTTAATTAAAGTATCCATCATTCACATATTTACCTGTTTATGTGTATTTGAGAACACCAAAGTTCTGCTCTTTTAGCAAATTTCAGTTATACCATAGTATTATCAATACAGTCATCATGTTATACAATAGATCCTTGGCCCTTATTCATCTTAAAAATGAAAAATTTTACCCTTTTACCAAATGCTCCCTATTCATCCAATGCTCAGTCCCTGTCCACTACTTTTTCACTGTTTCTGTGAGTTTGACTTTTAGTTTGTTGTTTTAGATCCCACATGTAAGTGATACCATGCACTGTTTGTCTTTCTCTGTCTGACTTATTTCACTTAGCATAATGTTCTCAACTTTTGTTCATGTTGCTACTAATGACAAGATTTCCTTCTTTTAAACTTTGAGTAATGTTTCATCATACATATACCATATTTTTTATTCATTCATCTGTAGGAGGACACAGGGTGCTTGCATACCTTGGCTGTTGTGAATAATGTTGCTGTGAACGTGAGAGTACAAATATCTCATCAAGATAATGATTTTAGGATACATATCCAGATTGGGTTGGCTCAGAGGTTAAAGCGTCTGCCTCCAATGCGGGAGACCCGGGTTCGATCCCTGGGTTGGGAAGATCCCCTGGAGAAGGAAATGGTAACCCACTCCAGTATTCTTGCCTGGAAAATCCCATGGAAAGAGAAGCCTGGTAGGCTACAGTCCACGGGGTCGCATAGAGTCGGACACGACTGAGCGACTGAACAGAACTTATGATCAGTTCAGTTCAGTCGCTCAGTGGTGTCTGACTCTTTGTGACCCCATGGACGGCAGCACGCCAGGCCTCCCTGTCCATCACCAACTCCCAGAGATTACTCAAACTCATGTCCATTGAGTTGGTGATGTCATCCAACCATCTCATCCTCTGTCGTCCCCTTCTCCTCCCCCCTTCAATCTTTCCCAGAATCAGAGTCTTTTCAAATGAGTCAGCTCTTTGCATCAGGGGGCCAAAGTATTGGAGTTTCAGCTTCAACATCAGTCCTTCCAATGAACATTCAGGACTGATTTCCTTTAGGATGGACTGGTTGGCTCTCCTTGCAGTCCAAGGGATTCTCTAGAGTATTTTTCAACACCACAGTTCAAAAGCATTAATTCTTTGGCACTCAGTTTTCTTTATAGTCCAACTCTCACATCCATACATGACTACTGGGAAAACCATAGCCTTGACTAGATGGACTTTTGTTGGCAAAGTAATGTCCCTGCTCTTTAATATGCTTTCTAGGTTGGTCATAACCTTTTATATGATAGTTCTATTTATAATTTCTTGAGGAATCTTCATATTGTTTTCCATAGTATCTGCACCAGTTTACCTTCCCACCAAGACTGTATCAGTGTTCCTTTTTTCCCACATCCTCACCAACATTTGTCTTTTAGTTTGATGTGCATTTCCCTGATGCAATGGTGTTGATCAGTGGTGTTGAACACTTGACCATATGCCTGTTGACTATTTGATTTTCTTTTTTCAAGAAATATCTATTTACATCTTTTGCTTTCTATTTTATTGGGTTATTCATGTTTCTTCAATTGAATTATATGAGCTCCTTATATATGTTGGATATTAATTCCTTACCAGATATGAAGTTTACAAATATTTTCTCCCATTTCATAGACTTCCTTTTTATTGTCTTTCCTTTGCTGTGCAAAAACTTTTTACTTTGGTGTAGTTCTCCTTGCTTATTTTTGCTTTTTTTTGCCTTTCCTTTTTTGTGTAAAATCCAGTAACTCATTACTAAGACCATTGTAAAGGAACTTACCACCCCTCCCTATTTTCTTCTAGAAATTTTACAATTTCAGGTCTTACCTTTATGTTTTCAATCCATTTGGTATTGATCAATTTGTATGTGGATATCCAGTTTTCTCAACACTAGTTATTATAGAGACTATTCTTCACTCATTCTGTGTTTTTTGTGCTCTTCTCAAAAATTATTTGACCATTCGTTGTGTGTTAATTTGGGGGCTCTTGATTCTGTTCCATTGATCTGTGTATCTTCTTTTATGCCAGTACCATACATTTTGATTGCTATAGCTTGATATATAGTCTGAAATCAGGAAGCATGATGCCTCCAGCTTTGCTCTTCTTTTTCAAGATTACTTTGGCTGTTTGAGGTCTTTTGGGGTTCCATACAAAATTTAGGGCTGCTTTTTCTATTTCTATGAAAAATGCCATTGGAATTTTTATAGGGATTACATTGAACCTATAGATAATTTTGGTAGTATGGACCTTTTAGCAATATGAATTCCTCTAATTCTTGAACATGAAATATCTTTCCATTTATTTGTGCATTTAATTTCTTTCATGAATGCCATCAGTGCACAAATTTTTCACCTCTTTGATTAAATTTATTTCTAAGTATTTTACTTTTCTCTTAATGCTATTATAAATGCTTCTGATAGTTTGTTGTTGATGTACAGAAATGCAACTGATTCTCCTATACTGATTGGGCTAGGAAGATCTGTTGAAGAAGGGATAGGCTTATAGCTCAGTTGGTAAAAAAAATACACCTGCAATGCAGGAGACCTGGGTTGGATCCCTGGGTTGGGAAGATACCCTGGAGAAGGGAAAGGCTACCCACTCCAGTATTCTGTCTTAGAGAATTCCATGGACTGTATAGTCCACTGGGTCACAAAGAGTCAGATATGACTGAGCTACTTTCACTTTCAGAACTTGGTGTGCTCTGTTCATCAAAGTGTAAATGTTTCCTACTCTGCCTGGCCTGATTTCCCCAATTTCTACTTCACAACCCACTTCCTTCCTAGGCTCAGTCCCTACCTAGATGACCCTTAATGAGGCCCAAGCATCATGCCCTGTCCCTATATGTAAACGACTTCTGGAAGGAATTAAAACCAATCAGATGACCAGCAAGGTATTTTCCTGCCCATATGTACTTTTCTGTCTTGAGATTTGACTTGCTGGGATGAAGTTGCCAAAACAACCTTTGGAGGATGGACCTGGTTAAGACTCAACCTCCCTAATCCTCTACAGGCTGCAGTTGTAGCCTTGGGCACTGGCTAAGCTAGGGTCAGATGTCAACTTTGTTAGAGAGCTGGTCAAACCTTTAGCTTTTGTCTCTTACTGAGATTCCAGCAAGCCTGAGTCATAATGATCTGAGTTAAACATGTGGAAAGATTATCTGAGTCAGTGAACATGACACATAAACTGGTCCTCCCATCTTCACTCACTTTGTGAGTCTCACAGAAAAGCCCTCAAATTGATCTCAAAACTTTTTCTGAGCTGGATATAACCTCACAGCTCTTCTAAACTTACTGCTATAGCAAGCTATTATGCCATAAGAATTACAGAAAATGGGCTAACAGGTCAGTGATCCCAGGGTGGCTTGGACAGGGCACATAGATGCTCACAGACCTTCCCTGAGCATCTTTTCTCTTAACCCGAGCAGGGGCTCCAGTAGCTGTGTCACATGGCCTTAGTAGTTCAAAGGCATGTGGAATCTTCCTGGACCAGGGATCAAACCTGTGTCCCCTGCATCGGCAGGTGGATTCATAACCACTGGATCACCAGAGATGTCCCTAAACTTCACATTGACCAGAAGGCTCTGTCCACCTGTCAACTCTCTGAGGAGGCTGGTGTTCATCTGCAACTGCACACCAGTTGGCTACTCAATCCCACAAAGGTTGCAAGTGACAAACTGAATGTAATCCCTGACTGACCTTGATCTCAGTCACCTGCACCCTGCACTCTGCTCGGCATCCCCACAGATACTGTGCTGACACCGAGGGGGATACCAAGGTGTACCATCACAGACCTACCACCCTGATTCCAGCTACCATCCTCTTTCGCCTGTATTTCTACAACAGCTTCCTTCCTTGTCTCCCTGCTGCCACCCTTGGCCACCTGCAGTCAATTCTGTACTAGCAGTCAGAGCTAACCTTTGAAAACAATACCATGGGGAGCATCATTTTCTGTTTGGATTACTGTTGTGTCCCAAGTGTCACAGTCCATGCCTGATAATAGCAGAGATCAAGCAAGCCCTGAACTTTTGAAGTGGGAGCATTGACTCCAAGACCCTAGATTACCAGAGAACTAAACCTAGGGAGTGTCGAATAGTGAGAACTCACACAAAGGAAACCACTTGAATCAAGACCTGGCATCACCCAACTACCAGTAGCACCCTGTGCAGGATGCCTCATCTAAACAACAAACAAAGCAAAAATATAAACCCAATTATCAGCAGACAGGATTACCACATCACTCAGCCTTGCCTATCAGAAGAAAAACAAACAAACAAACAAAAACTCAGCACAAATCTCACTCCATACGAAGCTTTCACAAATGCTGGAGAAACCTTCATTTCAGATCAGTCACTCAGTCGTGTCCGACTCTCCGCGACCCCATGAATCACAGCATGCCAGGCCTCCCTGTCCATCACCAACTCCCGGAGTTCACTCAAACTCATGTCCATCGAGTCGGTGATGCCATCCAGCCATCTCATTCTCTGTCGTCCCCTTCTCCTCCCGCCCCCAACCATTCCCAGCATCAGAGTCTTCCAGTGAGTCAACTTGTCTCATGAGGTGGCCAAAGTATTGCAGTTTCAGCTTTAGCATCAGTCCTTCCAGTGAACACCTGCCGGGAGCCAGCGAGGGAAATCCTACCCATGGCAAAGGTCAATTGGGGAAGAGGCCTGAGGGGCAAAGGCTAATCAGGACTCGAGGAACCCCCTGGACTTACCTGAGCATCTACCCCAAAGAAAACTGGAGTCTGACTGCCTTACTATCTTACGCCTCTTATCAAGTCCTCTAATACTTACGGGGGCTTCCCCCCAACCACCTTTCTCTGAAAGCATTAATTCGGAGCTGTAGTTAAAAAGTTCTCCTTGGCTTAATAGGAGTGTTCCAATCCAAGCCCCTCTGATAGCTTTCTAACTTGTATGACAAGTTTGTCCGGGCTCTTACAACTATGAGTGTGACTGTTTATAGCCTCCCAGCCATGCAAGGACAGAAAGCCTAATATTCTAAAATACAGGAATCTGTTGAAGAAGTTAAAATCATTAGAATAGTACTAAAAAAGATTTCATTGTTGAATCAGTTCTTGCTGCAAAGTTTCCTCTATCTATTGTATCCTTGGAAATATATTAATCACATATAGAGAATATAAGTAGTAGCCTTTGATTTAACCACATCAGATCTTAAGTTAATAAATTCCTTTCTTGTAGCTCACTACACCTGTTCCTTATAGGAATGTAACCTTGTCATGTGTATAGCACCTGACTCTAGGAAAATCATCTTAAAAGAATATAAGACTTTTTCTAGCTAACTAACCTTTGTTAGGAGAGAGGGCCATAAACTGTTAGCAGGCCACCTGGCCAGAAGATGATGTAAACCACCCAAAACTTTTGTATATCACAAGACATACAAAAATGAGCCCTGATCCTGATAAGGGTCAAGACTGCTGACCCCGCGTGATTTTGGCGTGACTCTATACCTCTCTTTCTCTATTTTTTATGTGCACAACTTAGGGTATAAAAGCAGCACTGGAAAATAAAGTTTTGGGCCTTGCTCACTGAAGCTTGGTCTCCCCGTGTCGTTCTTTCTCTTTTACCGTCCTTTTCTCTATTCTCCTTTTTCTGGTTGAGATCCTTGGAGCGCTGGGCCCTCTGAGTTTACTTATCTGCCTGGGCTTCTAAGACCCACTCGAGGGGGTGCCCTGGTGGGGTGCCTCCAGTGATTCGAGAGGGCGCCTGCGGCCTACGTAAACAGAGTAAACCCTGTGCTGGGGTTTTATTGGTTTCCAGCGTAAACCAAGGAATCATCAGCCCCTGTCTCTCTCTTTCTCTCTGTCTCTCTCTGACGCCGACGCCGTTCATCCCGAGGATACCCTGGGCCATATCGAGGCTGGTCCCCGATAAACACCCAGGATTGATCTCCTTTAGAATGGACTGGTTGGATCTCCTTGCAGTACAAGGGACTCTCAAGTCTTCTCCAGCACCACAGTTCAAAAGCATCAATTCTTTGGTGATCAGCTTTCTTCACAGTCCAACTCTCACATCCATACATGACCACGGGAAAAACCATAGCCTTGACTAGACGGACCTTTTTTGGCAAAGTAATGTCCCTGCTTTTTAATATAATATCTAGGTTGGTCATAACTTTACTTCCAAGGAGTAAGCGTCTTTTAATTTCATGGCTGAAATCAGCATCTGAAGTGATTTTGGAGCCCCCCAAAATAAAGTCTGACACTGTTTCCACTGTTTTTCCATCTATTTCCCATGAAGTGATGGGACCAGAAGCCATGATCTTTGTTTTCTGAATGTTGAGCTTCAAGCCAACCTTTTCACTCTCCTCTTTCACTTTCATCAAGAGGCTTTTGAGTTCCTCTTCACTTTCTGCCATAAGGGTGGTGTCATCTGCATATCTGAGATTATTGATATTTCTCCCAGCAATCTTGATTCCAACTTGTGCTTCTTCCAGCCCAGCGTTCCTCATGATGTACTCTGCATAGAAGTTAAATAAGCAAGATGACAATATACAGCCTTGACGTACTCCTTTTCCTATTTGGAACCAGTCTGTTGTTCCATGTCCAGTTCTAACTGTTGCTTCCTGACCTGCATAGAGGTTTCTCAAGAGGCAGGTCAGGTGGTCTGGGATTCCCATCTCTTTCAGAATGTTCCACAGTTTATTGTGATCCACACAGTCAAAGGCTTTGGGATAGTCAATGAAGCAGAAATAGATGTTTTTCTGGAACTCTCTTGCTTTCTCCATGATCCAGCGGTTGTTGGCAATTTGATCTCTGGTGCCTCTGCCTTTTCTAAAACCAGCTTGAACATCTGGGAGTTCTCGGTTCACATATTGCTGAAGCCTGGCTTGCAGAATTTTGAACATGACTTTACTAGCGTGTGAGATGAGTACAATTGTGTGGTAGTTTGAACATTCTTTGGTATTGCCTTTCTTTGGGATTGGAATGAAGACTGACTGTTTCCAGTCCTGTGGCCACTGCTGGGTTTTCCAAATTTGCTGGCATATTGAGTGAAGCACTTTCACAGCATCATCTTTCAAGATTTGAAATAGCTCAACTGGAATTCCATTACCTCCACTAGCTTTGTTCGTAGTGATGCTTTCTAAGGCCCACTTGACTTCACATTCCAAGATGTCTGGCTCTAGGTCAGTGATCATGTTATCGTGACTATCTTGGTCATGAAGATCTTTTTTGTACAGTTCTTCTGTGTATTCTTGCCACCTCTTCTTAATATTTTCTGCTTCTGTTAGGTCCATACCATTTCTGTCCTTTATCGAGCCCATCTTTGCATGAAATGTTCCCTTGGAATCTCTAATTTTCTTGAAGAGATCTCTTGTTTTTCCTAGTCTGTTGTTTTCCTCTATTTCTTTGTATTGATCACTGAGGAAGGCTTTCTTATCTCTCCTTGCTATTCTTTGGAACTCTGCATTCAGATTCTTATATCTTTCCTTTTCTCCTTTGCTTTTCGCTTCTCTTCTTTTCACAGCTATTTGTAACGCCTCCTCAGACAGCCATTTTGCTTTTTTGCATTTCTTTTCCATAGGGATGATCTTGGTCCCTGTCTCCTGTACAGTGTCACGAACCTCCATCTAGAGTTCATCAGGCACTCTATCTATCAGATCTAGTCCCTTAAATCTATTTCTCACGTCCACTGTATAATCATAAGGGATTTGATTTAGGTCATATCTGAATGGTCTAGTGGTTTTCTCTGGAGGGCAGAAGCCAAAAGGAAGAAAGAATTCAACCTTCTTCAAGGAAAGAATTCAACTTTCCTTGAAGCCTGGGAAAAGGAGACCTCAAACATAGTAACTTAAAAAAATAATAATGAAAAGGCAGAGAAATACTACACAAATGAAGAAACAAACTAGAAACGCAGAAGTCCAAATAAATGAAGAGGAAATAGGCAAACTACCTGAAAGAGAATTCAGAATAATGGTTGTAAAGATGATCTTGAAAATAGAATGCAGAAAATGCAAGAATCAATTAACAAATACTTAGAAGAATTAAAGAATAAACATACAGAAACAAAGAACATGATTACTGAAATTAAAAATACTCTAGAAGGAATCGATAGCAGAATATCTGAAGCAGAAGAATGAATCAGTGAGATGGAAGATAAAATGGTGGAAATAACTTCTGAAGAGCTGAATAAAGTGAAAAAAAAAAATGAAAAGGACTGAGGATAGTCTCAGAGACCTCTGGAACCATATCAAATATACCAACATTCAAATTACAGGGGTCCCAGATGAAGAAGAGAAAATGAAAGGTTATGAGAAAATTTTTGAAGAGATTACAGTTGAAAATTTCCTGAACATGGAAAAGGAATTAGTCAATCAAGTCCAAGAGTCACAAAGAGTCCCATACAGGATAAACCCAAGGAGAAACACACCAAGACACATACTAATCAAACTAACAAAGACTAAACACAAAGAAAGGTATTAAAAACAACAAGGAATAAGAAATAAGTAACATACAAGGGAAACACCATATGCTTAACAGCTCATCTTTCAGCAGAAAGTCTGCAGGCCAGAAGAGAATGGCAGGATATATTTAAAGTACTGAAAGGGAAAAATCTACAACCAAGATTACTCTACCTGGAAAGGATCTCATTCAAAATTTATGGAGAAATAAAAAACTTTTCAGACAAGCAAAAGTTAAGAGAATTCAGTACCACTAAACCAGCTTTACAACAATTGTTAAAGGGACTTACATAGTCAAGAAATACAAGAGAAGAAAAAAGATCTACAAAATCAACCACAAACAATTAAGAAAATGGCAACAGGAACATATATATCAATAATTACTTTAAATGTAAATGGGTTAAATGCTCCAACCAAAGACACAGACTAGCTGAATGGATACCTAAACAAAACCCATATATAGGCTGTCTGCAAGAAACCCACTTCAGATCTAAAGACACATATGGACTGAAAGTGAGCGGGTGGGAAAATATATTCTATGCAAATGGGAAGCAAAAGAAAGGTGAAGTAGCAATCCTCATATCAGACAAAATAGACCTAAAATAAAGAATACTACAAAAGATCAAGAAGGACGCTACATAATGATCAAGGAATCAATCCAAGAGGAAGACGTAACAATTGTAAATATTGATGAACCCAACATAGGAACACCTCAATACATAAGATAAACACTAACAGACATAAAAGGAGAAATTGAAAGTAACACAATAATAATAGGAGACTCTAACACCCCACTCACACCAATATACAGATCACCAAAAGAGAAAAATAATAAGGAAACACAAGTCTTAAATGATACATTAGATGAGATGGATTTCATTGATATCTTCAGGACATTCCATCCAAATGCAGAACGCACCTTCTTCTGAAGTGCACATGGAACATTCTCCAGGATAGCCCACATCTTGGGTCACAAATCAAACCTCAGTAAATTTTACGAAAATTGAAATCGTATCAAGCATCTTTTCTGACCACAATGCTGTGAGACTAGATATCAATTACAAGAAAAAAACTGTAAGAAACACAAATACATGGAGATTAAACAACACGTTTCTAAATAACCAACAGGTTACTGAAGGAATCAAAAGGGAATCAAAACATTTCTAGAGATAAATGACAATTAAAACAGGACAACTCAAAACCTATGGCAAGCAGCAAAAGCAGTTCTAAGAGGAAAGTTTGTAGCAATACAATCCTACCTCAAGAAACAAGAAAAAGATTGAATAGAAAACCTAACTTTACAGCTAAAACAACTGGAAAAAGAACAAAAAACCCCAAAAACTAGTAGAAGGAAGGAAATCATAAAGATCCAAGCAGAAATAAGTGAAGAAAACATGAAGGAAATAATAGTAAAGATTAATAAAAGTAAAAGCTGTTTCTTTGAGAGAATAAACAAAATTGACAAGCCTTTAGCCAAACTCACCGAGAAAAAAAGAGAGAAGAATCAAATCAGCAAAATTAGAAATGAAAAGGAGAGGTTACCACAGACAACACAGAAATACAAAGGATTATAAGAGACTATTTTGAACAACTATATGGCAATAAAATGGATAAACTGGAAGGAACGGACAGATTACTAGAAAATTTCAATCTTCCAAGACTGAACCAGCAAGAAATAGAAATTATGAACAACCTAATGACAAGCACTGAAATTGAAGCTGTGATTAAAAAATCTCCCAAAAAACAAAAGCCCAGGACCAGGTGGCTTCACAGGAGAATTCTGTCAAACATTCAGAGAAGAGATAATGCCTATTATTCTACAACGCTTTCAAAAAATTGCAGAGGAAGGAACACTTCCAAACTCATTCTATGTTGCGACCATCGCCCTGATAACAAAACCAGACAAAGATAACACAAAAAAAGGAAACTACAGGCCAATGTCACTGATGAACATAGATGCAAAAATCTTCAACAAAATTTTAGCAAACAGAATTCAAAAACATATCAAAAAGCTCATACACCATAATCAAGTTGGGTTTATCCCAGGGATGCAATTATTCTTCAATTTTCAAAAATCAATCAATCAACACCATATTAACAGATTGAAAGATAAAAGCCATATGATCATCTCAATAGATGCAGAAAAAGACTTTGATAAAATTCAGCATTCATTTATGATTAAAACTCTTCAAAATATGGGCACAGAAGAAAACTACCTCAACATAGTAAAAGTCATATACGATAAGCACACAGCAAACATTATTCTCAATGGTGAGAAACTGAAAGCATCCCCCCTAAGATCAAGAACAAGAGAAGGGTGTCCACTTTCACCACTATTATTTAACATAGTTCTGGAAGTCCTAGCTACAGCAATCAGAGAATAAAAAGAAATAAAAGGAAGCCAGATTGGAAAAGAAGTAAAGCTCTCACAGTTTGCAGATGACATGATACTATACATAGAAAACCCTGAAGATAGTATCAGAAAATTACTAGAGCCAATCAGTGAATTTAGCAAACTTGCAGGATACAAAATCAATACACAGAAATCACTTGCATTTCTATATACTAACAAAGAAAAATCAGAAAGAGAAATCAAGGAATCAATCCCATTCACCATTGCAACAAAAAGAATTAAATATCTAGGAATAAACTTACCTAAGGAAACAAAAGAACAGTACACAGAAAATTGTAAGACACTAATGAAAGAAATCGAAGACAACATAAACAAATGGAGAGATAGTCCATGTTGCTGGGTAGGAAGAATCAATATTGTGAAAATGACTATACTACCAAATGCAGTCTACAGATTCAATGTGATCCATATCAAATTACCAATGGCATTTTTCACAGAACTAGAACACAAAATTTGACAAATCATATGGAAACACAAAAGACCCTGAATAGCCAAAGCCGTCTTGAGAAAGAAGAATGGAGCTGGAGGAATCAACCTTCCTGACTTCAGATTATACTACAAAGCTACAGTCATCAAGACAGTATGGTACTGCACAAAAACTGAAATATAGACCAATAGAACAAGATAGAAAGCCCAGAAATAAACACACGTGCCTATGGGTACCTTATTTTTGACAAAGGAGGCAAGAATATACAATGGGCAAAGACAGCCTCTTCAATAAATGGTGCTTCAAAAACTGGACAGCTACATACAAAAGAATTAAATTAGAACACTTCCTAACACCATACACAAAGAGAAACTAAAAATGGATTAAAGACCTAAATGTAAGACCAGAAACTAGAAAACTCTTAGAGGAAAACATAGGCAGAACATTCAATGACATAAATCAAAGCAAGATCCTCTATGACCCACCTTGAAATAAAAACAAAAGTAAACAAGTGGGACCTGATTAAACTTAAAAGCTTTTACATGGCAAAGAAAACTATAAGCAAGGTGAAAAGGCAACCTTCAGAATGGGAGAAAATAATAGCAAATGAACAACTGACAAAGGATTAATTTCCAAAATATACAAGCAGCTCATACAACTCAATATCAGAGAAATAAACAACCTAATCAAGAAATGGGAAACATATCTAAACAGACATTTCTCCAAAGAAGACAAACACATGAAAAGATGCTCAACATCACTCATTATTAGAGAAATGCAAATCAAAACTACAATGAGATATCACCTCACGCTGGTCAGCATGGCCATAATCAAATAGTCTACAAACAATAAATACTGGAGAGCGTGTGGAGAAAAGGGAACACTCCTGGTTATATAAATTAATACAGCTACTGTGGAAGATGGAAATCTGTATGCAGGTCAAGAAGCAACAGTTAGAACTGGACATGGAATAACAGACTGGTTCTAAATCGGGAAAGGAGTACGTCAAGGCTATATATTGTCACCCTGCTTATTTAACTTATATGCAGAGTACATCATGAGAAATGCTGGGCTGGATGAAGCACACGCTGGAATCAAGATTGCCACGAGAAATATCAATACCTCAGATATGCAGACAACACCACCCTTATGGCAGAAAGTGAAGAACTAAAGAGCCTCTTGATGAAAGTGAAAGAGGAGAGTGAAAAAGTTGGCTTAAAGCTCAACATTCAGAAAACTAAGATCTTGGCATCTGGTCCCATCATTTCATGGCAATAGATGGGGAAACAATGGAAGCAATGAGAAATTTTAGGTTTTTTGGAGCTCCAAAATCACTGCAGATGATGACTGCAGCCATGAAATTAAAAGACACTCTTTGGAAGAAAAGTTATGGCCAACATAGACAGCATAATTAAAGCAGAAACATTACTTTGCCAACAAAGGTCCGTCTAGTCAAAGCTATGGTTTTTCCAGCAGTCATGTATGGATGTCAGAATTTGACTATAAAGAAAGCTGAGTGGTGAAGTATTGATGCTTTTGAACTGCAGTGTTGGAGAAGACACTTGAGAGTCCCTTGGACTGCAAGGAGGTCATGACAGAGAATGAGATGGTTGGATGACATCACTGACTCAATGGACATGAGTTTAAGTAAACTCCAGGAGTTGGTGATGGACAGGGAGGCCTGGTGTGCTGCAGTCCATGGGGTTGCAGAGTCACACACAACTGAGTGACTGAACTCTATTGATGAAAGGTGTTATGGAGATTCCTTAAAACACTAGGACTAAAACCACCATATGAGCCAGCAATCCGACTCCTAGGCATATACACTGATGAAACCAAAATTGAAAGAGACACATCCATCCTATCGTTCATTACAGCACTATTTACAATAGCTAGAACATGGAAGCAACCTACATGTCCATTTACAGACATTGAATGGATAAAGAAGTTGTGGTGCATATACACAATGGAATATTACTCAGCCATAAAAAGGAACACCTTTGTGTCAGTTCTAATGAGGTGGATGAACCTAGACCCTATTATACAGAGGGAAGTAAGTCAGAAAGAGAAAGATAAATATCATATTCTAACGCATATATACAGAATCTAGAAAAATGGTAGTGAAGAATTTATGTACAGGGAAACAATGGATAAACACGTACAGAATAGACTTATGGACATGGGGAGAGGGGAGGAGAGGGTGAGCTGTATAGAAAGAGTATCATAGAAACATTCATTACCATATGTAAAATAGATAGCCAATGGGAATTTGCTATTTGGCTCAGGAAACTCAACAGGGGCTTTGTATCAACCTGAGGGGTGAGATGGAGAGGGAAATGGGGAGAGTTTCAAAAGGGATGGGGTATGTATATATGTATACCTATGGCTGATTCATGTTGAAGTTTGACAGAAAACAGCAAAATTCTCTAAAGGAATTATCCTTCAATAAAAAATTAAATTAAAAAAGAATTAGAGAAAATTGAAAAGGACAGATGAACAGCCTCTTAATAATTAAGTCAATTCAGTGATTAAAAGTCCCTTAATATAAATCAGAACGTTAAACTTCTTTTTACGATCGGTCAAAACAAAGGGTAAGTCTCCTCTCTGAACTTAAGTTTTATTTCATTCTTTAAGGATCATGAAGAGGGAGGGAAATGTCAGGAAAATTAGATATATAAAAGAACTAAAAGGGATACCCTGTTCTTTAATTGCCTATTGAGTATGAAACTATGTAATAGGAAGCTATCATAGTATTGCTTCCAGCTTTTGCCTTTTACTTGTGCAGTTAATACTAACCCTGAGGCTCACGGTGCCTTTGTAGAAACTGGAGGAGGGGATAATGAAATCTGTTGGGTCCTTGTGTAACTGTTTTCAGGTGTGACCTGCCTGGCCACTGGGACCTTTTTCTAAGTTGTGAATCCACTCTGATTTTTTCTATTACCTTCTTTTAGCAGAGTTTGTGGATCCTTGCTGATCATAACTCCTTTGATTTATATCACTGAAGAGCAAGTTACTTTCTAAATTCTAATACAAATATAATAAATCAACCAAATGTAGCCTTTTAAAAAAAATAGAGATTATAAAACTGTAGACCTCTATAATGATTTCCCTTGTTTTGTATGCTGCTTATGTTTTGAAAAGGGGTATTAAGAGACTTTTTATTTGCTTAAAAGCAGAACCAGTCTTCTTATTTCTTCAAATTTCTTTGCACTCTATACAAAGGGAAGAACAGTACAGCACAGAGGCACCGGGGTGCATGGAGACTTTTATGAGAATCTCCCCAACAGATGTCTTTCTTAGTATCTCTTTCTCCTTTCTGCTGACTTTGCTTCCTTCCGCTCTTTAACGTCTTCTAAGTGAAGGCTCTGATAGGGCACAGGAGCTATCCATGTTGCATAGCTGATGGTGAAGTTCCAGATGTCAAGTTTCTAGGGGTCAGGTACTGAGGGCTGCCAGACATGACTCAGCCTCTACTGTTGGACACTGTGGTCATCTGGTGAAAGTCTCACTTAGTGATGAGTTGAAAAAGGAGAAAATAAGCCTGTGGCTGACAATTGGCTTAAGGGCCACCAGAGTGCCTCTTGCGGTGGTAAGTGGAATAGCAATGCTTTTAGATTGTGTGCATTTGTGTTTGAATTTCGGTTCTCCCAGTTCTTAGCTCAAGATTTTACCCATGAACAATTCCCTATTTCCTGAAGTTTCAGGGAAGCAGTTTTATCTGGCACAATCCCCTCTTGGCATGGTTGTTAGATAGGTAGGTGTGTGTGTGTGTGTGTGTGTGTGTGTGTGTGAGTGAAAGCACATCGTAAACCATAAAGCCATTTAAAGAGAAAATACAATTTAGTTAGAAACCGCATATCAGGTGTGCACTGTATACAAATTAAAGCAATTGATTATGTCATCATCAAACAAAAAGACATTGATGATATGGATCAGAAATGAAACTACTATCCATAAGCAATTTACAAAATGCAAGAAAATAGAATTTGTTTAAAATATTCCTGGTGTGCTGAATTTTTTCTACTGCAGTAGAAAACAAATTATATTTATTTTCATATCCAAATAACAAGAGCTCCAAGAAGAAATATTCCTGTCCCTAGGGTCAGGCTCAGAGAAATGCTTTTATTCATATCTACAGCCTTTTTCCTGAGACTCATCCACTCATGCTATCCAAGGGACTTGGAAGGAAGGACCCCAGCCTCTGTCACACAGTTCAGAGGACTAGACGTCCTCAATAGAAATTCATGGACCAAATCACCCATTTCAAAACAGTTTTCTCTTGGGGAACACTGCTCTAATTTCATGGGGCAAGCTTCAGCCTGTTTAACTTTTCTAAAGTTAAAGATTCATATTTCAAAGGGAAGGCATGTATGTTCCACTCTTCATCCATTCAGATTTCTCCTTTAAGCAAACTCACCAAAGCAAAGATGTACAGTGGGGTAGTCATTGCGTTAATAATATACCATCACCAACACCCACACTTAAAGCCAAAACATACATAGTGGCTTACTTGCTTTACTTTGATGTAATAAATGGGGAGTGTGTGTTGCTGAAACTTCAAAATTTAGAGTTGGATATCTCTATGACAAGATAGAGAAACCACCACCAACTATTAAATAGCCTCTCTCTTAGTTAAATATAAAATGAAATTCTGCATTCTTACTTAGCCCAATAATGATCAAGTATTGAGAAATTCAAGACAGGAGAATAATGTGTACTAGAAAAATAGTCTAAGAGGAAGCTGGGCCTATAAACCAGCAGATACCTAGCTGGTTTGCTAGGAACCAATTTACATTAAGGCCAATTCATGGATGCAAAACATCTGTCTGGAATTTTGCAGCATTTCTTTCCATTCAATATCATAGAGATTACAGTAGATTATAGAATAGGGGAGAGAAACGAAGACAAAACAAAGTCCTTTGAAAAACAAAAGTTTTTTGAGAACGTGTGTGTGTATGTGCTCAGTTGTGTCTGACTCCTTGTGACTCCATGGACTGTAGCCTGCCAGACTCCTCTGTCCATGGAATTTTCCAGGCAAGAATACTGGGGTAGGTTGTCACTTCCTTTTCCAGGGGATCTTCCCCACCCAGGGATAGAACCCATGTCTCTTTTGTCTCCTGCATTGATAGGCAGATTCTTTACCACTGAGCCACAATTAATAGCATTAATTGTGCTGTACAGCTTTAAGGATTGGGAGAAGGCAATGGCAACCCACTCCAGTACTCTTGCCTGGAAAATCCCACTGACGGAGGAGCCTGGTAGGCTGCAGTCCATGGGGTCGCTAGGAGTCGGACACGACTGAGCGACTTCACATTCACTTTCACGCATTGGAGAAGGAAATGGCAACCCACTCCAGTGTTCTTGCCTGGAGAATCCCAGGGACGGGGAAGCCTGGTGGACTGCCGTCTATGGGGTCGCACAGAGTCGGACACGACTGAAGTGACTTAGCAGCAGATGACCTTGAGACCATCTTTTTGAAATGCCAGTTTTGCTTGAATTGTACTTAGAGCTAAGATATTTTGATATCTTTCACTTAGAGTAACAACCAAAAATGATATTCTAATACAATCTGGGCTTGAATATAATAACAGTACCTAATTTTGTATATGGAAAATTTCAAATATAGGCCTTCCATTTAGCCAAGTTTATTCAGAGGCAACACACAAGTATATAATTTGGGATTGGCTTGAAAAATCTTCATGGTGTCAAAGCCACTCATTCTGCTATAGTAAACCTGAATGGACAACAACCTCCTCCCCTGCAAATTACTATTCCTAAAAGAAATGATGTTTTCCTCTGGTATGGTGCCACAAATTCATGCTGGGATGGTTTAGGACTGATTCTGCGAGAGAACTGCCTCTGAAATTAGTTCCTGCATGTCTGCCCGTGGATGCAATCTCATGCAACACACACATTTTAAGCGTGGGAATGAATGAAAATAAATTGCCATGTAATTTAACATATAGATATAAATAATATACGCTGACACAGAATCCATAGTAGCTTTAAAATAAAAATTCTCCCTCTGAATGTAATGCATAATGCACGCCAGAACACTACTCCTTTTCTTTTCTTTTTTTTTAGAAACTATCTAGCTGTTTTATTCCCTTTTTGTGCAGCATGCAAGATCTTAATTCCCAGACCAGGGATGGAACCCAGGCCTCGTGCATTGGGAGCATGGAGTCCTAAACTTGGGACCACCAGGAAAATCCTCAGAATACAACTCTTTATATAGGCAGCCAAAGGAAGAGGGATTGGAAGGAATAAAAAAATGATTAATAGTTCAATATTCCCAGCTTTCCTCCTTACTATTTTCAAGCCTAAATAAAGAAGGATCCTTTGAAGATTGAATCTATAGCCTATTTTAGAGTGAGTAATGCTTAGTATTTCCTGAGCATTTAATTGATACCTTCAATACATCTTTCTGAGAATTACCAAGATCACCTAAATTGCCATATTTATTATGTATTTTCCCTTCTTATAGCTTGAATGCAGAAAATGAAAGGAAAGCAAGGAAACTGGCTGTAGCCTCGTGCTATTATTTTCTACTTTGAAACAGTTATTATTGATTGCAAGAGAGGTTTCTGTAAGCAAAATATCACTGTCAGAAATTAAGGAAGACATTTAAAGAATCACTGGGCATATTATCCAACATGGAATTTCTGCCCCTTCTCAGAGAGCCCGAACCTTTTTTTTCTAAGATGTCTCCAGTGAACCAGGTTCCTCTTCTGCCTTTAGGTGAAGTAGTTGGTCACTTTTCCTATGTTTCATGATTGGCGAGGTCCTGGAAAACATCTTCAAGGCTCTCATTAGTGCCTGATCCCATAAACCATTACTGGATATTAACCCAACCGTGAATCAGATCCTTCCCTCATAGGACATTTCCAGCTAATTGAGAAGACACCTCTAAACAATAGCATGCTAATTCAGCACATTTCCATAATCCAATATGACCTAGTGTCCTTAGAAGAAAAACAAATCTGAAAACCTGAATGCAGTGACAAACTTGAGCAGAGGGAAGGTGCTGTGAAGACACAGGGAGAATGCCATCTGAAGAGGGACCCAGAGCCCAGAGCTGTGCTGTCAACAGTCCGTAAACACCAAGGAAGGGTGAGAAGGCCCAAAAGCTGTGAAGAGGCAGGCTGGATTCTCCCTTACAGCCTTCACAGGAAAGGGGCACCTATTGGCGCCATGGTTTGGAATTCTAGCTTCCAGAACAGGACCCAGTAAATTCCTGTTATGTTAAGTCACTAAGTTATTTGTACTTCATCACAGCAGCTCTAGAAAGCTAGCACAAAAGGGGGAAATTGCTAGACATAAAGTAAAAGGGAAGGATGCTGAGAAACCAAGTACTTTTCAAGTGATTAAGTTTTAAGATAGCTTTTTTACTATCCATTGGGGTATTATTTCCTCACCACAGATGCTTTAGAAAATACATACAAATATTTAAAATTAAGAATAAATTACTCAGTAGTATGAAATCTTTTATATTTTCACAAATTTCCTTTTAGTTTCTGGTTTATTCACACAAATATTTTTTAAGTTGAAGACAACTTATATATACATAATTATGCTGTACTTTTAAAACTTATTTTAAGTTTGTCTCCACAAAATGTCTTCATAAACATCAATTTTAATGGATGCGTTATAGACTATAATGTGGTTGAACTATAATACATTTAACTGTTTTCTTATTATTAGACATTTATTTTTTGTTCTATTATAAATTCTGTGTAAATCAACATCCTCATTTAAATGTATTTTAAAGATCTAGCTTGAATATTTGAATCAATGGAAAAATTTAGAACATTTGAAGTGTACGAGATACATACTTGAATCAAATGGAAAATTTTGAAATACTTGAAGTGTATCAGCCAATAGTTAAATTCTGATAATCACCAGTATATATAAACCATATATACACCACTAGTACATATGCTAGTATATATACTAGTAGTATATAAAATGTTTATTTTACTTCACACTTTTCAGCATTAAATATTCTCATTAAATTTATATTTTCTATGAATTTGGCAAATGTAAAAGTTTCTCAGTTTTAAAATTTATTTATATTTAATATATCTTATGTTTGTTCATGCTTATTTTTGTCATATAAATTCCCAGTTAATATGTTTATACTATTTATCTATCAGGACATTAGCATGTTTCCTAGAGATCTGTGTGAATTCTTTTTATCAAGTTTATTTCAGATGTTTCCTTTGTATTTACTTTCATTTTATTCAGATACGATATTTTGATGTAGAGCAGTTTTACAGTTTTCAAAAAGTCAGATCTAAAGCTGATTTTATTTGTAATTTTTTTAGATAGTTTTAAACTTAGAAAACTGTTACAGAATTGCCTTAAAATGGTTGCCTGGTACACCTTCTAGACAACGCTCCCTTATCAAATGCTCAGTATTGTATTTTTCTAAATTTAGATATAATTGACAGATAACATTATATTAGTTTTGGGTGTTCAAAATAATGATTCAATATTCGCTTATGTTGCAAAATGTTTTTCATGATGTCTAGTTAATATCCGGAGAAGGCAATGGCAAGCCACTCCAGTACTCTTGCCTAGAAAATCCCATGGATGGAGGAGCCTGGTAGGCTGCAGTCCCTGGGGTCGCTAAGGGTCGGACACGACTGAGCGACTTCACTTTCACTTTTCACTTTCACACATTGGAGAAGGAAATGGTAACCCACTCCAGTGTTCTTGCCTGGAGAATCCCAGGGACGGGGGAGCCTGGTCGGCTTCCGTCTATGGGGTCACACAGAGTTGGACACGACTGAAGTGACTTAGCAGCAGCAGCAGCAGTTAATATCCATCATTATGCATAGTTACAGAATTATTTTTCTTGTGATGAAAACTTTTAGAATTATTCTTCTGGGGGCTTTCAAATATACAGCATGGTATTATTAACTGTGCTCCCTGTGGTGCGTGCTACAGCCCCATGACTTACGTATTCTATAATTGGGAGTTGGTACATTTTAACTCCCTTTTTCCATTTTGTTCCCCAGCTAGCCTCTGGTACGCAACGATATGTGTATCTATTTATCTCTTGTTTGCCTAATTTCCTTATCCACTCATCTATGAATGGACACTTAGATTACTTCCATATTTTGCCTATTGTAAACAGTGCTGCAATAAACATGCATGCATACCCAGTTAGTCATGTCTGACTCTTTGTGACCCCCATGGACTTAGCCCAACAGGCTCCTCTGTCCATGCGACTGTATTGGACAGAATACTGCAGTGGGTTGCCATTTTCTCCTCCAGGGGATCTTCCTGATCTAAGGATCAAACCCTTGTTTCCTGAGGCTCCTGCATTGCAGGCTGATTTTTTACCACTGAGCCACCTGCAATAAACACGAAGGATCATATATCTTTTCAAGTTAGTATTTTCTTTGGATAAATACTCAGAAGAATAATTACTGGCTCAAAAAGTCATTTTATTTATAATTTTTAAAATAATTTCCATAAACAGTTCACTGCTGCTACACCAAATTACATTCCCACCAATAGTGCACAAGGGTTCACTTTTCTCCAAATCTTTGGCAGCTCTTGCTTTTTCTAAATTTTGATAATATCCATTCTGACTGGTGTGTGGTTTCTCATTGATTCACATTTCCCTAATGACCAGTGATGCTGAGCGTTTTTTCATGTATCTGTGCAGTCTTCCATGGAAAAACGTCAATCCAGATCTTTTAATAGGATTATTATTATTGTTGAGTTGCATGAGTTATTTATATATCTTGGATATTAATCCTGTCGACTACAAATTAGCACTTGCCATCTTCCTTTACAAGGATTAAATTATGTGCTGTAGCTCCTGATTTTCAGCAGTCGCTGAGAAGAGCTCATAGCAGAGAGCAGGAATGCAGCACTCTGCTCTGGGGAAAACCGGCAGAACAAGCCTTCAGATAGTTAGATAATTTCAGGAGCTGATACGATGAGCCCAACTGTTGTATCTCCTCATATCTAGAAAAGTGTTAAAAATCCTTTATGGTGATGACTGCTCCTCGTGACTAGCAGAAACCTTCTGCAAAAATTTGTGCCTGACTGCAGCTACGCCCTTCACCAAAAATCACATATATATTGACTTCCCCTCTGCCTCTTAAGTTTCTCAGACACCTGAAATGGTGCCTCTTAGGCTATTGTCCTCATTTTGCCCCAAATAAAAATTAACTTGCACTCTCATGTTGTACATTTTCTATGTTTCATGTTGTACATTTTCTTTGTTGACAACCCCTTATTATTGCAAAAAAATTTTTTCCCACTCCACAGGTTGCTCTTTCATTTCATTGATGTTTTCCTTTACCTTGAAATATCTCTTAGTTTGAGGTAGTCCCACTTTTAACAGCATATTTTTAAAATACCTTTAATAGAACTAGAAATAGGAAAACTATCCTTTACATGGACTAGAAACAAATTATTGGAATGTGACAGACAATGGAAGGAGATTAATGGAGGAAGTCACAGATTAAAAGAAACTTACAAGTAAATTCGAGGGTGGAGTGGGAAAAAAAGAGTAGAGGTTGGGGGATGTGGAGTGGGAGAAGGTGTGGGCTTAGATATGATGTATCTGTTAAAGAAGAGGTGGCAAGAATACAAAGAAGAACTTTACAAGAAAGGTCATAATGACCCAGATAACCACAATGATTCAATCACTCACCTAGAGTCAGACATCCTGAGGTGTGAAAGGGGCCTTAGGAAGTATTACTACCAACAAAGTTAGTGGAGGTGATAGAATTCCAAGTGAGCTATTTCAAATACTAAAAGATGCTGCTGCTAAAGTGTTGCACTAAAGCCTTTGACTGTGTGGATCACAACAAACTCTGAAAATTCTTGAAGATGAGAACACCAGACCACCTTATCTGCCTCTTGAGAAATCTGCATGCAGGTCAAGAAGCAACAGTTAGGACTGGACATGGAGCAACGGACTGGTTCCAAATTGGAAAAGGAGTACGTCAAGGCTGTATATTGTCATCCTGCTTATTTAACTTATGTGCAGAGTACATCATGAGAAATGCTGGACTGGATGGATGAAGCACAAGCTGAAATCAAGATTTTTGGGAAAATATCTATAACCTCAGATATGCAGTTGACACCACCCTTACAGCAGAAAGCAAAGAAGAACTAAAGAGCTCCTTGATGAAAGTGAAAGAGGAGAAAGCTTTTCCACTCTTGTGAAAAAATTGGCTTAAAGCTCAACATTAAAAAATCTAAGATCATAGCATCCGGTCCCATCACTTCATGGAAAATAGACAGGGAAACAATGGAAACAGTGAGACTTTAATTTCTTGGGCTCCAAAATCACTGCAGATGGTGACTGCAGCCATGGATTTAAAAGATGCTTGCTCCTTGGAAGAAAATTATGACCAACCTAGACAGCAGAGACATTACTTTGCCAAAACAGGTCCATCTAGTCAAACTATTGTTTTTCCAGTAGTCATGTATGCATGTGAGAGTTGGACCATAAAGAAAGCTGAGCGCCAAAGAACTGATGCTTTTGAACTGTGGTGTTGGAAAAGACTCTTGAGAGTCCCTTGGACTGTGAGGGGATCCAACCAGTCCATCCTAAAGAAAATCAGTCCTGAATGTTCATTGGAAGGACCGATGCTAAAGCTGAAACTCCAGTGCTTTGGCCACCTGATGTGGAGAACTGACTCATTAGAGAAGACCCTGATGCTGGGAAGGTTTGAAGGCAGGAGGAGAAGGGGGTGACAGAGGATGAGATGGTTGGATGGCATCACCGACTGAATGGACATGAGTTTGAGCAAACTCCAGGAGCTGGTGATGGACAGGGAGGCCTGGAATGCTGCTGTCCATGGGGTAGCAATCAGTTGGACATGACAGAGTGACTGAACTGAACTGAAAGTGATGCACTCAATATGCCAGCAAATTTGGAAAAGGCAGCAGTGGCCACAGGACTGGAAAAGGTCCATTTTCATTCCAATCCCAAAGGAAGACAATGCCAAAGAATTTTCAAGCTACTCTACAATTGTTCTCATTTCACATGCTAGCAAGGGAATGGTCAAAATCCTTCAATCTAGGCTTCAACAGCACATGAACCGAGAACTTCCAGATGTAGAAGTTGGGTCTTGAAGAGGCAGAGGAACCAGAAGCCAACATCCTCTGGATCATAGAAGAAGCAAAAGAATTCCAGAAGAAACATCTCCTACTGCTTCATTGACTATGCCAAAGCTTTTTTACAGTGTGGATCACTGTAGAAAATTCTTAATGACATGGGAATACCAATCCACCTTATCTCCTTCATGAGAAACCTGTATGCAAGTCTAGAAGCAACAGTTAGAACCAGACATGGAACAACTGACTGGTTCAAAATGGGGAAAGGAGTACATCAAAGCTGTATATTTTTACCCTGCTTATTTAATTTATGTGCAGAATACATCATGTGAAATGCCAGGCTGTATGAAGCATAAGCTGGAATCAAGATTCTGGGAGAAATATCAATAACCTCAAATATGCAGATGATACCACTCTAATGGCAGAAAATGAAGAGGAACTAAAGAGACCCTTGATAAAGGTGAAGGATGAGAGTGAAAAGCTGGCTTAAAGCTCAACATTCAGTCTTCCCTGGTGGCTCAATTGGCAAAGAATCCTCCTGCAATGCGTGAGACCAAGGTTAAAACCCTGGGTTGAGAAGATCCCCTGGAGAAGGAAATGGCAACCTACTCTAGCATTCTTGCCTGGAGAATTCCATGGACAGAGGAGCCTGGAGGGTTATAGTTCATGGAGCTGTGAAGAGTTGGACACATCTGAGTAAAAAAAAGTGGAGGTGATAGAATTCCAGTTGAGCTATTTCAAATCCTAAAAGATGATGCTGTGAAAGTGTTGCACTCAGTATGCCAATAAATTTGGAAAACTCAGCAGTGGCCACAGGACTGGAAAAGATAAAGGCAATGCCAAAAAAATGTTCAAGCTGCTACACAATTGCACTCATTGCACATGCTAGCAAAGTAATGCTCAAAATTCTTTAAGCCAGGCTTCAATATTACCTGAGCTTTGAACTTCCAGATGTTCAAGCTGAATTTAGAAAAGGCAGAAGAACCAGAGATCAAATTGCAAATACCCAATTGATCATCTAGAAAGCAAGAGAGTTCCAGAAAAACATCTACTTCTGCTTTATTGACTACAGTGCCAAAGTTTTTGACTGTGTGGATCACAATAAACTGTGGAAAATTCTTAAGGAGATGGGAATACCAGGCCACCTGACCTGCCTCCTGAGAAATCTGTATGCAGGTCAAGAAGCAACAGTTAGAACTGGACATGGAACAATGGACTGGTTCAAAATCAGGAAAGGAGTACATCAAGACTGTATACTGTCACTCTGCTTATTTAACTTATATGCAGAGTACATCATGAGAAACGCTGGGCAGGATGAAGCACAAGTTGGAATCAAGACTGCTGGGAGAAATATCAATAACCTCAGATATGCAGATGACACCACCCTTATGGCAGAAATCAAAGAACTAAAGAGCCTCTTGATGAAAGTGAAAGAGGAGAGTCAAAAAGTTAGCCTAAAATTCAGCATAAATCACAGCAGGATCCTCCAAGACCCACCTCCCAGAATATTGGAAATAAAAGCAAAAATAAACAAATGGGACCTAATTAAAATCAAAAGCTTCTGCACAGCAAAGGAAACTCTAAGCAAGGTGAAAAGACAGCCTTCAGAATGGGAGAAAATAATAGCAAATGAAGCAACTGATAAAGGATTAATCTCCAAATTATACAAGCAGCTCCTGCAGCTTAATTCCAGAAAACTAAGTGACCCAATCAAAAAATGGGCCAAAGAACTAAACAGACATTTCTCCAAAGAAGACATAAAGATGGCTAACAAACACATGAAAAAATGCTCAACATCCCTCATAATCAGAGAAATGCAAATCAAAACCACAATGAGATACCATTTCACACCAGTCAGAATGGCTGCTATCCAAAAGTCTACATGCAATAAATGCTGGAGAGGGTGTGGAGAGAAGGGAACCCTCTTACACTGTTGGTGGGAATGCAAACTAGTACAGCCACTATGGAGAACAGTGTGGAGATTCCTCAGAAAACTGGAAATAGAACTGCCATATGATCCAGCGATCGCACTCCTGGGCATACACACCGAGGAAACCAGAATTGAAAGAGACACATGTACTCCAATGTTCATTGCAGCACTGTTTATAATAGCCAGGACATGGAAGCAACCTAGATGTCCATCTGCAGATGAATGGATAAGAAAGCTTTGGTACATATACACAATGGAGTATTTCTCAGCCATCAAAAAGAATGCATTTGAATCAGTTTTAATGAGGTGGATGAAATTGGAGCCAATTATACAGAGTGAAGTAAGCCAGAAAGAAGAACATCAATACTGTATATTAACGCATATATATGGAATTTAGAAAAATGGTAACCTGAACCCTGTATAAGAGACTGCAAAAGAGACATAGGCATTTAGAACAGTCTTTGGGACTCTGTGGAAGAGGGTGAAGGTGGAATGATTGGGGAGAATGGAATTGTAGCATGTATATTATCATAAGTGACCAGTCCAGGTTCGACGCATAATTTTTCCTCTGTTCATTTCTTTGCATTTGTGCTTTTTTAATAAAAATACTTTTAACTAAAAAAAAAAATAAAATAAAATTCAGCATTTAGAAAACTAAGATCATGAAATCTGGTCCCATCACTTCATGACAAATAGATGGGGAAACAATGGAAAGAGAGGCAGACTTTATTTTCTTTTTTGGTTCCAAAATCACTGCAGATGGTGACTGCAGCCATGAAATTAAAAGACACTTGCCCCTTGGAAGAAAAGCTATGATCAACTTAGACAGCATATTAAAAAGCAGAGACCTTACTCGGCCAACAAAGGTCCATATAGTCAAAGCTATGACTTTTCCAGGTGCTATGTATGGATGTGAGAGTTGGACTATAAAGGAAGGTGAATACCAAAGAGTTTATACTTTTGAACTGCAGTGTTGGAGAAGACTCTTGAGAGTCCCTTGGACTACAAGGAGATCCAACCAGTCAATCCTAAAGGAAATCAGTCCTGAACATTTATTGGATGGACTGATGCTGAAGCTGAAACTCCAATACTTTGGCCACCTGATGCGAAGAACTGACTCATTAGAAAAGACCCTGATTCTGGGAAAGATTGAAAGCAGGAGGAGAAGGGGATGTCACAGGATGAGATGGTTGGATACTATCACCAATGGACATGAGTTTGAGTAAGCTCCGGGAGTTGTTGATGAACAAGGAAGCCTGGCGTGCTGCAGTACATGGAGTCACAAAGAGTTGGACATGACCGAGCGATTGAACTGAACTGAACTGTAGTGAGAAAATAAGCAAAAACTCAACATTCAAAACACTATAATCATGACATCCAGTCCCATCACTTTATTGCAAATAGATGGGGAAATAATGAAAGCAGTGGCAGACGCTATTTCTTTTGGCTTCAAAAACACTGTGGATGGTGAAATTTTAAGACACCTAATGGAAAGAAATCTCTGACGAATCTAGATAATGTATTAAAAATGCAGAGGCATCACTTTGCCAACAAAATCATTTATGTGAATTGCACTCTATGGGTTGCTGCTAAGTCACTTCAGTCGTGTCCGACTCTGTGCAACCACATAGATGGCAGCCCACCAGGCTCCCCCGTCCCTGGGATTCTCCAGGCAGGAACACTGGAGTGGGTTGCCATTTCCTTCTCCAACTCTATGGGTTAATGTCTTCTAATTTATACAAAAAAATCACAAATTTAAACTGAGATTTATTTAGAAAACACTTAACATAAGGTTAATGCATTTGATATAAAATTGTGCCGCAATTTGAAAACTCATATTCAGGTGAAATACTTTTCTATTGCTACATGACAAATGACCCCAAATCCATAGACTTATAAGTGTAAACAGTATTTATTTATTATCTCAGTTTTCATGGGTCAGGAGTTCACACAGAGCTAGAATGTGTTCTCTTCCAGGTGTATCTCAAGACTGCAATAGAGGCGTTGTCTGGGTGATCTTCTATCCTTGGGTTTTTCTTCCATACTCACAGAGTTATTGGCAGAATTCAGATTTTGGTGTGTGTGTGTGACTTTAGGACAGATGTCCCTGTTTTCTTGTTGATGCTTAGCTGAGTTCACCCTTTGTTCCTAGAGGCCATTGCATTTTCTTGTCTTGTGGCTCTCTGATAGGCCCTCTCAGCATGGCAGCTTACTTCTTCAAGACCTGCAGAAAGAAGTCTCTCTTCAGGGAAGGCCAAGGCCACATCCTGCCCACCTAGCATAATATGCCTTTTGATGTGGTACATACATAAAATGGAATATTATTCACCCATAAAAAGAGTGAAATTGTGCCATCAGAGGTGTGGATGGACCTAGAGACTGTCATACAGAGTGAAGTAAGTCAGAAAGAGATAAACAAATATCATATATCAACACATACAAATGGAATCTCGAAGAATGATACCGATGCACCTATTTGCAAAGCAGATTTAGAGAGAGATGTAGAGAACAAATATATGGATTCTAAGGGGAGAAGGCAGAGGGTCGGATGGCCTGGGAGACTGGGATTGACATGTATATGCTCTTGATACTACGTATAAAATAGACAACTAATGAGAACCTACTGTACAGCACAGGGAATTCATAAACTCTCTGGCCAGTATAAGCTATCTACACTGAGTCTGTCTCTTTCTGTAACAGGATATTGGACTCTATTTTTTTGATTGCTTTCAAGCCGTACTGTTTCTACTCCCCCTCTGCCCTGTGTCTAGAAAGGTTGTTCAGGAATCCTCAGCTCCCACTCCAATTGCTGAGACATCAGTGTCCTCTCCCGTGCCCTCAAGGCCTCCGGCCCAGCTTGGGAGTCTGCCCTCTTCTTCCCCCGAATTCCATTATGTGAGTTATACCCATTTTATACCTTCTGTGCATATGCAGTGTCATCCTTACTATCTGAACCACATTTGGGATGGGGATAATCCAGGCTGTCTCATCAGGATGACAAAACATTTTGTCTGTGAAATTGAGTTCAAAATAGTATCAACACATTGCATTCTTGTAAGGAATAAATGGTTTGTAAAAACACTTAGAATCTGCACATAGTCAACACTATATAAGTGTTCATTGTGGATATTTAAAAATCTATTGGTGATCTGATTATTTGTCTTATATTGTTTACTTGACAAGCCATCATTGTTTTATAAAGATTTTTTAACAAAAATTTACATAATGTGGTATGCTATCACAAAATTCTAAAAGTGCTTTAGAAAAACACACTTACATGTTATATAAAGGAAACCAATTTACAGAGCAAATTGCGTTTTGGGTAGTTTGCTAAATTAAAGAGGATGAAGTGTGTCTATTATGTTTGAATTTTTTAAATTTTCATCTTTAAATAATATTATGTAATTATATATTAAACACTCATCTGGAATTTGAAATTAGAGAATAATTTTACTACCATCATTTTCACTCTAATGAGAAAGAAATAAAATGTTTTAAACTTGTTAGTACCAAGAATACATTCTTTTTAATCAGCTTCATTTATTTATAGAGATCTCTTAGACTTCCCTGGTGGCTAAACCATAAAGAATTCGCCTACAGTGCAGGAGACACAAGAGATTCAGTTTCAATCACTGGGTCAGGAAGATCCATTGGGGAAGAAGATGGCAACCAACTCCAGTATTCTTGCCTGGGATATCCAATGGACCGAAGAACCTGGTGGGTTATAGACCATTCAGGGTCACAAAAGAGTCGGACATAACTTAATAACTAAACAAAAACAGACTTCCTATATGTGTATCTACTGGGTACTAGAATGAAAAATATGTTAGAATGATCTTTTATATCACTAGGAAAATGTATAGGAAGTTTATGTATATTTGCCAAATATTGGAAGCAACCAAGATGTCCTTCAATTGATGAATGGATAGTCAGACTGTGGAACTTCCATGTAATAGATATTATTCAGGGATAAAAATAAATGATCTATTAAGCCATGAAAAAATATGGAGAAACCTAAGGGCATATTATTAAGTGAAAGAACCCAGTATTAAAAGGCTACATATTATATGACTCCAACTACATAATATTCTGTTAAAGGCAAACACCAAAGAGATAGTAAAAATATTTGTGGTGGCCAGGGGTTCCAGAGGAGGAGGTCAAGTGAAACAGAGGGACCACTGGTAATTTTAGGGCAAGACAAATATTCTGTATGATATTCTAATAATGGACACATGTCATTAAACACCTGTCAAAATCCATAGAATCTACCAGGGGGAAATATACCCAAATATAAAATATAGAGTTTAGTTACTTATCATGTATCCATTTTGGCTGATCACTTATAAACAATTTAAAGTGTTAATAATAAGGAAAATTGTGAAGGAGGAACAGTATATGAAAACTGTGTACTTTCTGATCAATATTTCTGTAAACTTAAAGTTGCTCAAAAATTAGAATTAATTTTTAAACGTGATTTTATAATTATGGCTTATGGCATTATTAGTTCTGAATTTTCCTTCAACTTATCAAAGAAGGTTTCAATTGTGCTGATCATTACATAAATATAAACATTTGGATTATATATACATAATTTTTAAAGTTTTGTGCATTGTAACCATGACTTTTATCAATGTTTCAGAACATTCAACTACAGAGCATCTGTTTTCTAAATAATCTTTATAAATGACTCATATTTAAACCTGTTTTTCTTAAAATTATTGATTCTCACAAAAGCTCTTTTTGTACACTATATAGGTTCTAAAATCATACAAGAGAGGAAAATACTGCATTATCAGAAATATTTAAATTATAATAAAATAGTAAAGCTAGAAAAATACTCCTTTGCTTCCTTTAATCACTTGTTGCTATTGTCCAGTCATCAAGTCGTGTCCAACTCTTTGTGAAACCATGAACTGCAGCACGCCAGGCCTCCAGGTCCCTCACCATCTTCTGGAGTTTGCCCAAGTACATGTTCAATGAATTGATGATGCCATGCAACCATCTCATTTTCTGTCTCCCTCTTTTCCTTAATTTAATCACTAGCATGGACTATTCTTTTGTGTAGAAACAAACATTAAAATAGGAGAGTTCTGGGACTTCCCTGGAAATCGAGTGGTTAAGACTCCAGGCTTCCAATGCAAGGGATGTGGGTTTGATGTCTTGTTGGGGAAACTAAGATCCCACATGCGTCGCGGTGTGGAAAAAAAAAAAAACTACACAACATTACAGTAAAAGACCTAATCTATTCCACCAGAAGTATTGTTTGTATTCTCTTTTCCTCTTTTTCAATCGAAGCATATTTCACATGTACCAGATCATGAACTCCTTATTGCTAAATTCAGACTTAAATTGAAGAAAGTACGGAAAACAACTAGACCATTCAGATAAGACCTAAATCAAATCCCTTATGATTATACAGTGGAAATGAGAAATAGATTCAAGGGACTAGATCTGATAGACAGAATGCCTGATGAACTATGGATGGAGGTTCCTGACATTGTACAGGAGACAGGGATCAAGACCATCCCAAAGAAAAAGAAATGCAAAAAAGCAAAATGGCTGGCTGAGGAGGCTTACAAATAGCTGTGAAAAGAAGAGATGTGAAAAGCAAAGGAGAAAAGGAAAGCTATGCCCATTTGAATGCAGAGTGCCAAAGAATAACAAGGAGAGATAAGAAAGCCTTCCTCAGTGATCAGTGCAAAGAAATGGAGGAAAACAATAGAATAGGAAAGACTAGAGATCTCGTCAAGAAAATTAGAGATACCAAGGGAACATTTCATGCAAAGATGGACTCAGTAAAGAACAGAAATTGTATGGACCTAACAGAAGCAGAGGATATTAAGACGAGGTGGCAAGAACACACAGAAGAACTGTACAAAAATTCTTCACGACCCAGATAATCACAATGGTGTTATTACTCACCTGGAGCCAGACATCCTGGAATGTGAAGTCAAGTGGGCCTTTGGAAACATCACTATGAACAAAGCTAGTGGAGGTGATGGAATTCCAGTTGAGCCATTTCAAATCTGAAAAAACAATGCTGTGAAAGTGCTACACTCAATATGTCAGAAAATTTGGAAAACTCAGCAGTGGCAGCAGGACTGGAAAAGATCAGTTCTCATTCCAATCCCAAAGAAAAGCAATGCCAAAGAATGCTCAAACTACTACAAAATTGCACTCATTTCACACTCTGGTAAAGTCATGCTCAAAATTCTCCAAGCCAGGCTTCAGCAATATGTGAACCGTGAACTTCCAGATGTTCAAGCAGGTTTTAGAAAAGGCACAGGAACCAGAGATCAAATTGCCAACATCTGCTGGATCATCAAAAAAGCAAGAGAGTTCAAGAATAACATCTATTTCTGTTTCATTGACTATGCGAAAGTCTTTGACTGTGTGGATCACAATAAACTGTGGAAATTCTGAAGGAGATGGGAATCCCAGACCACCTGACCTGCCTCCTGAGAAACCTGTATGCAGGTCAGGAAGCAACAGTTAGAACTGGACATAGAACAGCAGACTGGTTCGAAATAGGAAAAGGAGTCCTTCAAGGCTGTATATTGTCACCCTGATTATTTAACTTATATGCAGAGTACATCATGAGAAATTCTGGGCTGGAAGAAGCACAGGCTAGAATCAAGATTGCAGGGAGAAATATCAATAACCTCAGATATGAAGATGACACCACCCTTATGGCAGAAAGTGAAGAGGAACTAAAAAGCCTCTTGATGAAAATGAAAGAGGAGAGTGAAAAAGTTGGCTTAAAGCTCAACATTCAGAAAACTAGGATCATGCCATCTGGTCCCATCAGTTCACGGCAAATAGATGGGAAACAGGGGAAACAGTGGCTGACTAATTTTTTGGGCTCCAAAATCATTGCAGATGGTGATTGCAGCCTTGAATTTAAAAGAAGCTTACTCCTTGGAAAGAAAGTTATGACCAACCTAGAGAGCATATTAAAAAGCAGAGACATTACTTTGTCAACAAATGTCCTTCTAGTCAAGGCTATGGTTTTTCCAGTGGTTATTTATGGATGTGAGAGTTGGGCTATAAAGAAATCTGAGTGCCAAAGAATTGATGCTCTTGGACTGTGATGTTGGAGAAGATTCTTGAGAGTCCCTTGGATTGCAAGGAGATCCAACTGTCCATCCTAAAGGAGATCGATCCTGGGTGTTCATTAGAAGGACTGATGCTAAAGCTGTAACTCCACTACTTCGGCCACCTGATGCGAAGAGCTGACTAATTTGAAAAGACCCTGCTGCTGGGAAAGATTGAGGGTAGGAGGAGAAGGGGACGACAGAGGATGAGATGGTTGGATGGCATCACCGACTCGATGGACATGAGTTTGGGTAAATTCTGGGAGTTGGTGATGGACAGGGAGGCCTGACGGCTGTGGTTCATAGGGTCGCAAAGAGTCGGACACAACTGAGTGACTGAACTGAAGTGAATGTGTCAGTTTAAAGTGTACAAAGAGTTGATTTTCTCCATTTATATATGGCTATATGAATACCATCAGTGAGCTAACATCTCCATCAAGTCATGTGTCATTTCTTTTTTTGTGGTGAGAACATGTACCACCTAGTTTTTTGGCAACTATGAAGTATGTAATACAAAATTGTGAACTCTAATCACGATGCAGTGCATTAGATCTTGACAGCTTATTCATTTTCAAAGTGCAGGTTTGTAACCTTTGACAAACTCCTCTCCCTTTGCTCCCAGCCCAGAAAGGTAACTACCTTTCTACTCTTTGTTTCTGTTAGTTGAGCTTTTAAAGATTCCACATATAAGCAAAATCATACAATATTTGTTTTTTTCTGACTTATTTCATTTAACAGAATGCCCTCAAGTTTCCTCTATGTTGTTGTAAATGAGAGGATTTCCTTCTTTCTCATGACTGATATTCGTGTGTGTGTGTGTGTATCTCAGATTGTTTTAATCTATTCATCCCTTGACAGGCATTTAGGTTAGGTTTTTTCTATATCTTGGCTACTGTGACTAAAGCTGTGATACATGTGGGCATGTAGATATCTGTCTGATGTTCTGCTTTTATTCCTTTCACATAAATAGCCAGGAGTAGGAATGCTGGATCATAGGGTATTAATAGAACTATTTTTTATTTTCTGAGTAGCCTTCCTACTGCTTTCCATAGTTGTTGAACCAATTTAGTTTTCGACCAATAGTTCTCAAATTTTCCCTTTTCTCCACATCCAATACTTGGCTGTCTCTTGTCTTCCTGATGACAGCCATTCTAACACGTATGATGTGATGTCTCTGTTTCTGATTTTCATTTCCCTGATGATCCGCGATTTGATTCTGTCTTTGAATTTCACCAAACAAGGTATGTTTACTCCTTCTACAATTTACTGTGCAAATTACTCTTTAATAATTTTGGACAGAAGTGACTTACTTCTTAATTTCTTCCCTGCCAGAGATACATCCCTCATAGAAGAAACTTGTCCAGCAGCAGGGGAGCACAGGGTGTCTATGGGGCAATGGAGTACATCAGAGAGTGGTTATGATACCAACCAGGGTTCTTGGCCTTCCTTAATCAGTATAAATTGACTAGCGGCCAGCAAGAAATCCAGGCAAGGTTTTACTGAGGCCCCTGCTGCAGCAGAGGAGAGTAAGAACAAACAACATGCTCCCTTGCCTTCTCACTCCCTGAGTTTGTTCCTTTTGTCGGTTGAGGGTAGGGGTGCGTCCAGGGGTCGGGCTGGAGGGATGCTTCCAGTGATCTGCCCACCCGGCAGGTGGTGGTGTTTTGTTCCCAGCACCCTCTTTTTGCTCCTGGCCCTTCAGAGGCGGCAGGATGTGTCTTTTGTCCTCTTGTATCTTCTGTCCAGACTATGCCCCATTCGTGCATGCTTGCAGTTAATTTTGGTCCCTTACAGTTTCTTTGTGCTTCATTGCTTGAGGAGATGTTTGTTGAGGTGAAAGTATTGCAGCATTGCAGCAAAGGGTCCCAGGTCCCAGCCTCTCTTAGTTACAGTCAAGGTTTCTGGAAACATCACACTGAAGTCTGAAAGTATTAACAGTTTGCCTCTCACTGGTTGTGTGTACAGTGTGGGTGGTTTATCTTGTGACTAGTGTCTAGTAGAAGCTCAAGAGATGTTTGCTGTGTACACTACATGATGCTTAGTAGCCAGAGCTAAACTGGCTGTGCATGATTTTGGCTCTGCAAATCATTGCTCTCTTGATTAGCTGCTTGGATGAATCACATCACAGCTCTGAACTCCGTTTCCTTACCTGTAAAATGAGGATAATATTTTCAAGTTTAAATAAGATAGTATTAAAGTATAAGCTCCATAAAGACTGGAATTTTTATTTTTTCTAATGAGTTAACTGTTAGTCCCTAACTTGTGTTTAATACATATCTGACATTCAATATATATTTATTGAAATATTAAATATTTGCCAAATCATCTTAAGGCCTTCCAAACAGTTTAATATTTTAGAATAATTTCATAAGGTAGATGTTAATATTGATGTAATTTTGTGATGAAGATAACTACTGGAAAGAGGAATACAGAAATTCAAACCCAAGCATCTAGCATTTGTGGTTCATGCTATTAATTTCTCTGCCACAGTACATCAGTAAAGTTTGTAAAGTTCTGAAACATAGAAAGTACTTAACAAATGGTCACAGTTATAAGAGAGTCGTTGAAACTAGAATTTCTGATTCAATTAGGCCATTTTGCCTAATTGGATACTACCTCTGAGAACAGCGGGATAAAGGACTATCAATCCAAGCTGGGACAAGAAGCTAAGAAGAAAAAAAGAGAAAGAAGCTGGTACATCAATATAGAATATGTGTGTGTTTTTTTAAATGTCTCTACCCTCTAGTCCTCTTTCATGAATTCCTTCACCCCCAATCCCCTCACCTCTGATCTCTTAATATAAAGAAAAATGTTCACCTTCAATGTAATGTGTGGTTGGATTGCATTGCCATTTTTTATATTTTCAAAACAAGGATAGTCACAGATATATGCCACTATATATATTTTAGTTTCAGGTAAAGAAATAAAAACTTTTCTTTTCAAACTAAAGTTTCAAAGTTTTCTATGTCAGTTTTACTTTTGACTGCAAATATATTCATATGTATTTTTTGACACTGTTTACCAACTAGTTCTATTCCAATTCTCAATTTTGATTTACGCGATTCATATATCTTCAATTATAAGTTGGTTTATGCATTCATCTTTTTCTTAAAGAAGGTGGGAGATTCAAAGAAATCCCTTCAAACAGATCTCACAGCAATAATGCACTGTCATGCAGTTAGTACTTATTCAAATATCTAATGTGATGATAACATAGTATAAGAAAACTTTAGGCTGCTCACTTGCGAAAGTAAAATGCGTAGTCAGGTGCATGATAAACACTTTTATTTTTCTTATGTTTAAATTTTTTCTCCAAAAGCTTATATTTGGGACTTCCCTGGTGGTCTAGTGGTTGGGAATCTGCGTGCCAATGCAAGGGACATGGGTTTGATCCCTGGTCCAGGAAGTTCCCACATGCTGCAGAGCAGCTAAGCCTGTGTACCACAACGACCGAGCCTGTGTACCATAATGACCGAGCCTATGCACTCTAGAGTCCTTTCTCCACAATGAGAAGCCACCGCATTGAGAAGCCCAAACACCGCAACTAGATGGTAGCCCCCACTCACCGTGGCTAAAGAAAGCCTGGGTGCAGGAATGAAGACCCAGAGCAGTCAAATAAATAAATAAACAAAAGCCAATATTTGGCCCAAAAGTAAATAGTCTAAGAAACACATAAAATATATCTATGTGTGACCAGACATAAAAATGCAGAGTTGAGTCATTAATAATAAAAATTTTGTTTTCTCTCTCCATCCGTCTCCTTCCATATGGATCAGAATTTTATGTATGTGTGAAGAGACTCAGAACTGTTCTTTGCTAGTTAAATTCAACAAAAAGGAAAGTTTGAAGAAAGAAGGAAAAATGTTTCATAGGGGAAAAGATATTAATGTTGAAATTTGTGGCTAATTATAAAAAAATGACAAGAGCAATAAAAACAGATAATTCTGAGCTATAAAGGCTACATCTCCAGTTATAAGCAGAGCAGAATACAATGGGTATTTATTACTGAGATATCGCTGGTGGCCTTATGCTGATAATTGTCATAATAAAAGTAATAGCTCAAGGATTAGTTGGAACAGAAAGAATAAAGGCAAGTACTCAGTATGAAATTGGGGTATGGCACTGAAAATTATAATCACAGCACCTGAACTGGTCAGCATGGCAGTAAGTAAATAAAAGCTGTCGGGCAAAAAGATACATGAACTTTGTCCTTAATGGACCAGAGAACCACGTGCAAAAAGTAAGCAAAAGACATTAAACTCTGAGGTCAACATAGGATAATGCAACCCCAAGCAGTTCACAAACCCTTTGCAGTGGGGGCTGTGTGTTGTAAGTAATAGAGATCATTTCGTGGTGGAAACAAATCTGAGACTGGGAATAGTACAGAAGAAATATGAAAATCCAAGCCAAGTAAGCAAGAATCTATTTACACACAGGTCACAGAGATAAGTACTAAGATGATATTTTGTCTCTACTCACCTGTGAAGAAAACTCCCCTGTCCTTGACTGTGGAAGCATTAGTTACTCATCAAGATTTCACTGAGATCCACAAGTGGTTATTCAGTGGGCATAAATATTAACTGTTACTCAGAAATTCTATTAACTTCTATACATGGTGCTTTCTTTTCACACAGTGCTTTCTTTTTTCTAATGTCCATGTTTTAAAAAAAATCATCATTGTGGGACTTCCCTTCCCTGGTGGTCCAGTGGTTAAGACTTCATGCTTCCACTGCAAGGGGCATGAGTTCGATCCTTAACTGGGGAATGAAGATCCCTCATGCTATGCAGTATGACTAAATATAACAAAAATTATTAAAAATAATCATGGTATTGTCACTGAGACATGTCTACAATAAATGGGGCAGCTGACCATGTGATCAGAATCTTGGGGTCTAGTGTAGTGTTTGTTTCAGATGGGTCTTCTAGGTCATCGTGTGGATAGATCTATATCGCATTCAGGAAGGGTGCCTGGAAATGAGTTGTGTTTGATGATTGCCATGTGGTTGGCTCTAATATGTGACTCTGAAAACAAAAAGATTTCTTTCTGCTTGATCGGCCCATTCTAACATTTAATATAACCCTTTTGTCTGCAGCATTTCATGATTTTGCACTTTCTTCCTGAGAAAACACAAGTTATTCTAGGTATACTTTATACTGAATGTCAGAGATTAAAGGAAAGGCATGTGGGTTGAAAGATAAAGAGAAAAAGTTATGTATATGTATACTTTATTTATTATTTAGAGCATGGCATTCTCACCAGCCATTTAAAAATTTTTTAAATTTAAAAATTAAAAAAAATCCTCTGAAATTCTTCTTCTACTACTTATTTTCCCGAATTATTTTTTCTTACACATGAGTTTTCTAACATCCTTGCATCTTGAGATGAAGAAATGGCCAGATAGATGATTTGCCTTCTGTTTTATTTTAAATTCAAGTATTATTTTACAATTTTATCACCGTAAATATTCACTGTCTCTATCTCTATCATTATTGTTTCAGTTCAGTTCAGTTCAGTCGCTCAGTCGTGTCCGACTCTCTGCGACCCCATGAATCACAGCACACCAGGCCTCCCTGTCCATTACCAACTCCCGGAGTTCACTCAAACTCATGTCCATTGAGTCGGTGATGCCATCCAGAGGGATTTAAAAGTATGACTTATAGAAACCCATTGCTATTTACTTTTCAAGGACAGCTACCCCAGATTGTAGACACACAGAATCCGTTGGACTGCAAGGAGATCCAACCAGTCCATCCTAAAGGTAGTCAGTCCTGAATATTCATTGGAAGGACTAATGCTGAAACTGAAATTGCAATACTTTGACCACCTGATGTGAACACTTGACTCATTAGAAAAGGCCCTGATTCTGGGAAAGATTGAAGGCAAGAGGAGAAGGGGACGACAGAGGATGAGATGGTTGGTTGGCATCACTGACTCAATGAACATGAGTTTGAGTGAGCTCCAGGAGTTGGTGATGGACAGGGAGGCCTGGTGTGCTGCAGTCCATGGGGTCGCAGAGTCAGACACAACTTAGCGACTGAAATCTGTACTGAACCCCAGATTGCGGGCACACAGAAGCTCTTTGAAAACTAAATTGTAAAGGGAACTTAAATCAGTTGGCTCCTTAAAACCTCATTGAACCAGATTGCTGTCATTCTCTCTCACTGTAGCAAATACAGTGAGTGTCTCATGCATGTTCCTCACACAATTGACTTTCAGGCAGGACACACCCATTTCCAGCTTCCAGTACCCAGCATCACCTGGACTGGTCCTAGGCTCTCCTGGGCATGGAAGATCACTCACCTGAACCCAGCACAGAGGAAAGGGCTGGGGACCTGAATGGTCAAGACATCCAAGAAGAGCTTTCTCAATCCTCAACTCTATCTTCTACACTTCCTCCTCAAATTTCCCAGACAGATGATGTTCTATCACTCACAGCAGTAATTTTCTTGATAATAGAGCATTTGATTTTCTCTTCCTGTTTTCTGTCTCACTTACAGACACCCCCATATTTCTCTCCAGGGTCTCCAAACAAACTACTTCCACTCAAATCTTAGCTCTGGGTTCCCTGGTGACTCAGATGGTAAAGAATCTGCCTGCAGTGAGGGAGACCTGGGTTCAATCCCCGGGTTGGGAAGATCCTCTGTAGAAGGGAAAGATTCAGTTCAGTTCAGTCACTCAGTCGTGTCTGACTCTTTGCGACCCCATGAACAACAGCATGACAGGCCTCTCTGTCCTTCACCAACATCCAGAGTCCACCCAAACCCATGTCCATTGAGTTGGTGATGCCATCCCACCATCTTATCCTCTGTTGTCCCCTTCTCCTCCTGCCCTCAATCTTTCCCAGCATCAGGGTCTTTTCAAATGAGTCAACTCTTTGCATCAGGTGACCAAAATACTGGAGTTTCAGTTTCAACATCAGTCCTTCCAATGAACACCCAGGATTGATTTCCCCTAGAATGGACTGGTTGAATCTCCTTGCAGTCCAAGGGACTCTCAAGAGTCTTTTCCAACACCACAGTTCAAAAGCATAAATTCTTCAGCGATCAGCTTTCTTTATAGTCCAACTCTCATATCCATACATGACCACTGGAAAAACCATAGCCTTGACTAGATGGACCTATGTTGGCAAAGTAATGTCTCTGCTTTTTAATACACTGTCTAGGTTGGTCATAACTTTCCTTCCAAGGAGTGTCTTTTAATTTCATGTATGCAGTCAGCATCTGCAGTGATTTTGGAGCCCAGAAAGATAAAGTCAGCCACTGTTTCCACTGTTTCCCCATCTATTTCCCATGAAGTGATGGGAACAGATGACTACCTATTCCAGCGTCCAGCATTCTTGCCTGGAGAATCCCTTAGAGAGGAGTCTGGTAGGCTACAGTCCATGGGTCCCAAAGAGTTAGACAGGACTGATCAACTTTCACTTTCTGCTTCTGGGGGAGTTCAAACTAACCAGAGTATTATGCTGCCGCATTCCAAACACAGAAATGATGAAATAGTAATTTTGTACGTGAAAACAGCCAGGAAAAGATTTTCATTACAGAGCTCTTTATGTGAATATCTTGAGAAGAGTGGTTGAAAAAAAGAAAACGTTTTCTTTTAAAATAAGCAGAAGCAAGAGTCTCAGGAATGTAAAACCTATTATTTTTTCAATTGGGTTTAAAAATAAAAGTGAAAAATGCTCCTATTAAATGACTCACAAAAATTCTCTGACTCTATGGACTTCTTCTTTCAGTTCATTTTATTTCAATGCAGATTTTCATTAAAATAAGGCATAGTGGATGATACCAAAATAAACAAATGCAGGTCACTTCCCTTAAAGAGTTTACAGAGTAACTGGGGACTAGACACCCATATATGAAGCAATACTATACCCATAATATACCCATATATAGAGCATATACTAGTGGTAAAGACCTGCCTGCCAATGCAGGAGATGCAAGAGATGCAGGTCTGATTCCTAGGTCAGGAAGGTTCCCTGGAATAGGAAAAGGCAACCCACCCCAGTGTTCTTCAGTGGAAAACTCCATGGACAGAGAAGCTTGGAGGGGTACAATGGGGTTACGAAAGGTCGGACACGACTGAGCTACTGACACTCCACACACACACACCTCATTATAGGCCTTTGAAATAATTGAAATAGATGAAAATATAAATGTTAAAACTGAGAAAATGGAGAAATTCTATCCTATAGGTTTTTTCTTCTGGGATCATTACATTCATTCCTTTCCAATATCAGGTCACATGGCTCCATTGTCAGCCAGTTATTGATTTCTCATAAATGTGTTTTTATAGCCTTGACTGCTCTTCTGAACTTCAGTCTTATATCCTACTTTCTACTTCCTGTGTTAATGTCTAACTGATGTGTCAGATCTATCACAGCTAAATTAAGACTCTAGTTGTTGGCTCCTATCTATCTATATATCTATTTATTTAATTTGATGTTTTTGAACCGTAGTGTTGGAGAAGACTCTTGAGAGTCCCTTGGGCTGCAGGAGATCCAGCCAGTCCATCCTAAAGGAGATCAGTCCTGAATGTTCATTGGAAGGAATGATGCTGAGCTGAAACTCCAATACTTTGGCCACCTGATGTGAAGAACTGACTCATTGGAAAAGACTCTGATCCTGGGAAAGATTGAGGGCAGGAGGAGAAGGGGACGACAGAGGATGAGATGGTTGGATGGCATCACCGACTCAATGGACATGAGTTTGAGTAGATTCCAGGAGTTGATGATGAACAGGGAGGCCTGGCATGCTACAGTCTGGAGTTGCAAAGAGTTGGACAAGAATGAACATCTGAACTGAACTGATTTAATTTGAAGGAGGGTTACTGATGAATTTTGTTTTCTTCAAACCCTTTTGTACTTTCTAATCTTTAACAGAAAGGTATTGCTTTTTGTCAAACTGAAATCACTCTTTCCTTCTCTGGTTTATATATGTGAGTAATGAATAATTTGAACTAAACAGAGAAAATGAAAACCCTCCTCCCACTACTACTATGATTCAACCACCAGAGACAGCCCGCCGTGGACAGTTAGGTTGTTTCGTACTTGCTTTTAATTTATATTTGGCTTTGGTATTTGCATTTGTTTTTCTTTTTTAGCAATGTTTTTTTATTGTGGTAAAAGCCACATAATATAAAATATGTTAACCATATTTAACTGTACAGTTCAGAGGCACTAAGTGCATTCACATTGCTGTGCAACTGTTACCATTATTCATGTCCTGAATTTTTCATCTTCCTAAACTGAAATTCTGTCCCTATTAATTTTTCAGTCTTTTCTCCAAGTATTGAAACAGCTTACTTATCCAACCAGTTACTTTAGAATTTTGGTCTTATTAAATTTAGCAGTAAGGTACGTTGCCCTTGCATTCAACATCCATTGCTAATGTGTCTACTCTTTCCATCTTCATTATTTGCGGATGCTCTAAGTCTGTATCACTTCTCACTTAAGGTCTTCTTCCATTTCTGTTTCCACATAAGCCATTCTCTACTTAGTAGTCAGAGTGATCTTTCTAAAAGAGAAATTAGATCATAATTCTTCCTTATATAAAATATTCCAATTAATTTCACTGCCATTAAATAACTCCTTGCCATTGCTTTTGCCACAGACCTCATCTTTCACCACTGTTTCCCCCATGATGTTCCAACTACAGGGATCTTTTAATGGACTTGAAACATGCCAAGTTCCTCCTCGCTTTAGAATCTTTGTCATTGACTTTTGAAATGCTTTGTCTCCCCACCTGCACAGATTGGTTTCCTCTTGCTATTCATGTCTCAGTTCAAGCACCCTCTCCTCACTCAGGCTGTCCTAACACTCACTTGCACTCATCATCCAGGTCCTCCTAATCAGATGACTCTGTAAATTCTCCAAGGAAAGGGTCCTCACCATTGCTCACCACTCAATAGCATCTGTATTACGACCAGGGACCAAATAGGAGCATAGAATGAGAAAAATGAATGCAGGAAAAAAAAAAAAAGAATGAATTGTGTGAGGTTGAGGTAAAGATTACCTTCAGAAATGGGAAGAGAAGAAAGGAAAGAGAAAAGGAAGATAACTGTGGGGCAACCCAGGTCAGTTTGGGATTCTTGTAAGGAGTGACTCACATTTGCCCTTAAAGCATGGGCTTTGTCCTTGGGAAGGATGAGTAATTTACTGCCATATTGTAAATGCATTTGAGAGATAAACTGAGACATTCCAGAAAGGCCAAGAGAGAAATGTGACTGAAAAGGGTGGGGAGTTACTGAGCAGGTGTGGAGGGTCTTTATTTACAAACTGAATGCAGATCTGACCCATTGCTTATATTGATGCATGAGTAGTATCAGTTCAGGTCAGTTCAGTCGCTCAGTCATGTCCGACTCTCCGCGACCCCATGAATCACAGCACGCCAGGCCTCCCTGTCCATCACTAACTCCCGGAGTTCACTCAAACTCATGTCCACAGAGTCGGTGATGCCATCCAGCCATCTCATTCTCTGTTGTCCCCTTCTCCTCCCGCCCCCAACCTTTCCCAGCATCAGAGTCTTTTCCAGTGAGTCAACTCATCGCATGAGGTGGCCAAAGTATTGAAGTTTCAGCTTTAGCATCAGTCCTTCCAATGAACACCCAGGATTGATCTCCCTTAGAATTGACTGGTTGGATCTCCTTGCAGTCCAAGGGACTCTCAAGAGTCTTCTCCAACACCACAGTTCAAAAGCATCAATTCTTTGGTGACCAGCTTTCTTCACAGTCCAACTCTCACTTCCATACATGACCACGGGAAAAACCATAGCCTTGACTAGACAGACCTTTGTTGGCAAAGTAATGTCTCTGCTTTTTAATATACTATCAAGGTTGGTCATAACTTTCCTTCCAAGGAGCAAGCGTCTTTTAATTTCATGGCTGCAATCAGCATCTGCAGTGATTTTGGAGCCCCCAAAAATAAAGTCTGACACTGTTTCCACTGTTTTTCCATCTATTTCCCATGAAGTGATGGGACCAGATGCCATGATCTTTGTTTTCTGAATGTTGAGCTTCAAGCCAACCTTTTCACTCTCCTCTTTCACTTTCATCAAGAGGCTTTTGAGTTCCTCTTCACTTTCTGCCATAAGGGTAGTGTCATCTGCATATCTGAGGTTATTGATATTTCTCCCAGCAATCTTGATTCCAGCTTGTGCTTCATCCAGCCCAGTGTTCCTCATGATGTACTCTGCATATAAGTTAAATAAGCAAGGTGACAATATACAGCCTTGACGGACTCCTTTTCCTATTTGGAACCAGTTTGTTGTTCCATGTACAGTTCTGACTGTTGCTTCCTGACCTGCATACAGGTTTCTCAAGAGGCAGGTCAGGTGGTCTGGTATTCCCATTTCTTTCAGAATTTATAGAGCATCACAAAAAGTGAACAATTTAGTTTTTAGTTATCCAGTCTCAGAATAAAGCCTCATACATAGTATATAGGATACCATGTGTTTTTCCAAATCAGTGCCTTGGAGAAAGTGTTAAAAAAGACAGCTATGGAGTCAAACAGGTGTGGATATGCAGAAAGGTAGCAGTTTGCTAGCTGACTGACCTTGAACATTTGCTTAATCTCTCCCCCCCTCAACTCCAAATTGCAGTGCTTTTTATTGGATTAATTTTAAGAATACACATAAATCACTCAGTGTTATGCCTGTCACAAGAAGGGATTAATAAATGTTATGATCATTATCATTATTAATGTATTGAATCAGAACATCTGATGTGGGTTCAGCCCCACAGTTTAGATTATTCTTTGGATTCAGAAGTACCAGCCAATTTCTTTTCTCTCTACCCATCAACTGGATGCTGATATATAGTGGTATCAATGATAAAAATGGTAGAGAATTAAATAAATGTTTCATGATGAAGAAAAATAAGTAGACTTATCTTGTAGGGTGCATAAATCACTGGGCTGAAAATTTCGAATATGGACATTTTGCATATCACAAATAGGCATGTTGCTTTATCTTAAAATGGAATTTTAAAAATAAAACTATATGAATATAATTTTATGTTCAGCTTTATGTTCAACTTATAATGGAATGAATGTATTTTTGGAAAGTTTATTTATTTATTCACAGTCACTCACTGAGCTGACATTGTACCCATTCACTTTCTATGAATTTGGGAAATATGGTGCATAAAAGCAAACCTGGTCTTCTTCTCTCAGAACTTACTGGACAGACATTCATCCACAATTTTAAAAAGTCAAGTTATAGTTTGGTAAGTGCTATAAAAGAGAGCAAGATAGTTCCCAGAGATTTTAAAATGAATCTTACTGAAAACAAAAATTTATAGAAAAATATTTAATGGTTACATTAACTTGCTTTTAGAACACAGTGTCTCCATGGCTGAGTGAGAAAAGGGATCTATTACAACAAGTCAAATGTTTTTTAATGAAAATACAATAAAACTATGGTTAGTTTTTTGTCATATTGAATATGGTACAATAAATTAAGCATCATCATTCAGTCTTCACATATCATTTATAGCTGTGTGCATGTATGTACTCATGAATGTATGGGTGAATATGTACGTATCTACGTATGCCTTTTTCTAAATAGTGTTTCCCTGGAAGAAGCACAAGCTGGAATCAAGATTGCTGGGAGAAATATCAATAACCTCAGATAAGCAGATGACACCACCCTTATGGCAGAAAGTGAAGAGGAACTCAAAAGCCTCTTGATGAAAGTGAAAGAGGAGAGTGAAAAAGTTGGCTTGAAGCTCAACATTCAGAAAACTAAGATCATGGCATCTGGTCCCATCACTTCATGGGAAACAGATGGGGAAACAGTGGAAACAGTGTCAGACTTTATTTTCTGGGGCTCCAAAATCACTGCGGATGCTGATTGCAGCCATGAAATTAAAAGACGCTTACTCCTTGGAAGGAAAGTTATGACCAACCTAGATAGCATATTAGAAAGCAGAGACATTATTTTGCCAACCAAGGTCCATCTAGTCAAGGCTATGATCTTTCCAGTGGTCATGTATGGATGTGAGAGTTGGACTGTGAAGAAAGCTGATCGCCGAAGAATTGATGTTTTGAACTGTGGTGCTGGAGAAGACTCTTGAGAGTCCCTTGGACTGCAAGGAGATCCAACCAGTCCATTCTAAAGGAGATCAGTCCTGGGTGTTCATTGGAAGGACTGATGCTAAAGCTGAAGCTCCAATACTTTGGCCACCTCATGAGAAGAGTTGACTCACTGGAAAAGACTCTGATGCTGGGAGGGATTGGGGGCAGGAGGAGAAGTGGACGACAGAGAATGAGATAGCTGGATGGCATTACCGACTCGATGGAGGTGGGTTTAAGTGAACTCTGGTAGTTGCTGATGGACAGGGAGGCCTGGCGTGCTGTGATTCATGGGGTCGCAAAGAGTCGGACATGACTGAGCGACTGAACTGAAGAAAGGATCCTTGATCATTCCTATTAATTTGTTCAAAGTGTGTTCTGCTTTCCTTTTTGTCTTTTTTGAGAAAATGCTGGTAAAATAGGGGGCTTTTTCATCAGACTTCGTCAGCCTTTACTTCTATTTCTAAGCTACGAAATCTCCACAGTTGAACATTTTCTCTGAGTTCCAGCCTCAATGTATAACTTTATTCTAAATCTATGCACTTAAATGTCATCTTGTCTGAAATTTTAGTTATTATTTTTCAGTTCTGATTGTTCTCATGTATTCTAATTCTTGGTGAATGATTATCACCATCCATCTTGAAGCTCAGGTCAGTCGTGGAGGCTGTTCTGGAGCCTCTTTATAGTCAGCTTGTGAACCGGGACTGTCAGGATCGACTCTCCTTTTACCATACGCGGCACCTCCTCTCTGTTCTCACGGCTACAGCCCCAGATTGGCTCTAAATCTCCTCTCATGCATGCTGATTCAGTAGTGTTCTAAGCTTCTCTCCATTTATTAAGTTCTCACTTTTCCCCTCCTCCAATCTAGTTATTTCTCCCTCTGTCTTCCGTTTTATCATTAGAACGAATGCCTCAGTTTTCAACGTTGAGTTTTTGTTTTTGCTTTTCACTCTCCAGTTTGAAGCCCTTCAGTCACCACTGCCATTCCCAGGACTGCTTTGTCCTGCTGATTTCACGATCTGGGTAATTTCTTCCCTCTTGCAGGTGTACCGGAGGATTACTCTGGCTAAGAAGCCTGGAGATACCTCTGATATTCTTCCCTGTGCACCTTCCTCCTCTGTTACTCTGCTGCATAAACGCTGCTGCGTTGGTCTTTCTGGACTTGAACAATATTCTAAATTCAGTGTGTCTTCTGTGCCTCTTTGGGTTCCCTGCTCTGCATAGAGGCCTGGAACCTACCTCCTGGGAGTAAACTGAAGCCCCACTGGGCTCATCTCATCTGCTTCTCTCATGATCACAATATCATGCTTCCTGTTGTAAAATCTCTAAAAATACTGTTTCATTTATTTCATTCAATATTCTAGTTGTTTAAAGGTGGGAAGATGAATACAATTTCTCTTACTGCATCATGCTCAAAAGGCTAGATCCAGAAATGTACATATTTTTAAAAAGATAAAAAATAATGGGTTTATATTGATATCACCAATTCATATGTAACAGTAAAGAGTGCCTCTGAAATTTAAAATTTTATACTTTATCATTAAGATAATTCTTTGCTTTAGCATACAATATCCAGCCCCTTCATGGATCACAGCCTTGTTGTGGTGAAAACCTTGTTGTGATAAAGAATATTCAAATTACTGGACAATTGTGCTCATTTCACATGCTTGTAAGGTTATGCTCAAAATCCTTCAAGCTGGGCTTTAGCAGTATGGGAATTGAGAACTTCCATATGTACAAGCTGGGTTTAGAAAAAGCAGAGGGACCAGAGATCAAATTGCCAACATTTTCTGGATCATAGAGAAAGCAAGGGAATTCCAGAAACAAAAAAAAATATCTGTTACTGCTTCATTGACTACAAGAAAACCTTTTATTGTATGGCTCACAACAAACTGGAAAATTCTTAAAGACATAGGAGTACTACATCAACCTACCTGTCTCCTGAGAAACCTGTATTCAGCTCAAGAAGCAACAGTTACAACCTTACCTGGAACAACTGACTGGTTCAAAATTAGGAAAGGAGTATATAAATGCTGTGTATTGTCACCCTGCATATTTAACTTATACTCAGAGTACGTCATGTGAAATACCAGTTTGGATGAATCACAAGCTGGAATCAAGATTGCTGGGAGAAATAACAATAACCTCAGATATGCAGATGATATCACTTTAATGGCAGAAATTGAAGAGGAACTAAAGAGCCTCTGGATGAGGGTGAAAGAGGAGAGTGAAAAAAAAAATCTGGCTTAAAACTCAACATTCAAAAAAACTAAGATCATGGCATCTGGTTCCCATCACTTCACTGCAAATAGAAGGGAAAAACATAAACACAGTGACAGATTTTATTTTCTTGGGCTCCAAAATCACTAGGGATGGTGACTACAGCCACATGATTAAAAGATGCTTGTTCCTTGGAAGGAAATTTAGACAGTGTTAAGTAGCAGAGACATCACTTTGCCAACAAAGGTCGACATAGTCAGAGCCTTGATTTTTCCAGTAATGTACAGACATGAGAAAAGTTAAGTCACTCAGTCATGTCTGACTCTTTGTGACCCCTTGGACTGTAGCCTACCAGGCTCCCCCCATCCATGGGGTTTTGCAAGGCAAGAGTACTGGAATGGGTTGCCGTTTCCTTCTCCAGGGGAAGCTTCCTGACTGAGGGATCAAACCCAGGTCTCCCAGACAGATGCTTTACCATCTGAGCCACCAGTTGGACCATAAAGAAGGCTGAGCACTGAAGAATTTAGTTTTTCAAATTGTGGTTCTAGAGAAGATTCTTGAGAATTTTTGAGAAGACTGCAAGGAAAACAAGCCAGTCAATCCTAAGGAAATCAATCCTGAATATTCAGTGGAAGGACTGATGCTGAAGATGAAGCTCCAATATTTTGGTCGCCTGATGTGAAGAGCCAATTTATTGGAAAAGACCCTGATGATGGGAAAGACTAAAAACAGAAGAAGAGGGCAGCAGAGGATGAGATGTTTAGATGGCATCACTGATTCAAAGGACATGAATTGAGCAAACTCCAGGAGATAGTGAAGGACAGGGAAGCCTGGCATACTGTATTCCATGGGGTCTCAAAGAGTTGGACATGACCTGGTGACTGAATAACAATAACAGCAATAGCAATATTCAGATAATAATTTCAAAATAATAATACAATTTTTAGCAGAAAACAATGGGAAAACTAAAATGTGAGATTTTTATACAATTTCTTTTTTTCATAGCATGTATCCCATTGAGGACACTGTGATCTGGGTTTCTTCCCAGGCACTAGTGGTAAAGGGCTTCCCAGGTGGCACTAGTGATAAAGAACCCACCTGCCAATGTAGGAGACATAAGAGATGCAGGTTCAGTCCCTCAGTGGAGAAGATCTCCTGAAGGAGGGTATGGCAATCCACTCCAATATTCTTGTTTGGAGAATTCCATGGACAGGGGAGCCTGGTGGGTTAAGGCCCATAACATTGCAGAGTCAGACACGACTGAAGTGACTTGGCATGAGCATTATAATCTAAGTCAGATAGACACATAGAGGGACATTTCACAATATACCTGACCAAAACTGTCAATGTCATTTAAAAAAAGTGATGAATCTGAGAAATTGTCACAGCCAAGAGGAGCTTGATACATGATTATGAACTGTAATGGAATGGGATCCTGAAATACAAAAAAAAAAAAAAAAAAATAGGCAAAAACTAAGAAAATCTAAATAAACCATGCATAACTGTATCAATACTGACTCATTGATTGTAACAAATGGACCACGTCAATGTAAGATCTTAATAATAAGAGAAATCATGTGTGGATGCATATATGGAAACTCTCTTTAATATCTGCTCAATAATTCTAATACTGTTTTAAGAATGGTTTATATATTTTTTAAAAGCTGTTTTAAAAAGTAGTTTATTAACAGTTGAGGATCTGTGTTTTCCTCTTCCTTGTCTCATCAAATTATTTATTGCTTAACTTGAAACTATTTATTGCAATTTAAAGGAAGATGTTGCATACATTAATTTCAGAGTGAATTTTAATAAGTATATATAAAAATACATTTATATTTCTTTAAATGTAATTATACAATGGTGACAGCAATTAAAGCATTTTAAATGCGAAAAAGAGTCTATATCTCTTACTTTAATTGAGATGCTCATTTTTTAAAGTAAAGCAATCTGTGTGTCATTGAGTCTCATTTTTGGACTTTTTATTCTGTCCTATTCATTTTCATCATTCAACTGTTCGTACCATACTGTTTTAATAATTTTGATTTTTTATATGCTTTCTTATACTTATTAGTTTCTTAATCTAATTTTCTGCCTCCAGAAGGGGAAAAATAATACCCAGTACTTTTACTGGGATTGCATTAAATTTTGAATTAATTTAGAAAAACTTTCATATTTGTAATGTCAAACCATCATGTCCAGGAACCTGCAAATGGTACATATACCATTTGTTTATGTAAGATTTGGTATCTTGTAGTCGTATGTTTTAGTTTGACTTCATAAGCTGTGCCTTGGTATTTTATCTTCCTGTTGCTATTATAAATTAGATTACCTCATTCATTATACATTAAATACATATCACCTTTTTATATTGGGAAATAAAATATTACTGTCTCTGAGAAAATTCTCTTCTCATCCTCAAACTGAATAAATAAAATAATATTTTTCACTTAGTTTCTCATGTTGTCAGCTTGTCTTCTATGGGACTTAAATCACAATACTCTTGCAGACTGTGTGCTCAGAGAATGTGTATTCAAGAAGACCAGGCTAGAGTATACAGTCTCAGAATTAAAGAGAAGTGGAGGGAATAGCTAAGTTGGGGATAAATGGATTGTTGCAGGTGTTGATAGTTATTAAAATGTTAGCCTTTGGAATATTAAAGGGCAAGCATCACATTCATGATGTTAAAATGTTTTTGAGTAAATTAAAAGTGCAAATGTATTTGGCAATTAGCAATACTGAACACGTATTATTATATCATGGTTTTTTGTTTGATTTAAATTTTAGGACCAAGGTTATCCATATTTTAACTTGCCTAAGCCAAAGAGCAGGATCTGAAATGCATACCCTCCTTCTGGTTGTGTTATAATCTTTTAATGGTACCAGACCAACTGAATTTTTACAAAGCTTCTATTATTAAATTTCAGAACGTTTAGGTCATGCCATACTTTTCTTCAATTTATTCAGATTTGTCTTCGCTATTAATTTAATGAAAACATAAGCTAGCTGGAAATTCTTATTGTATCAGGAAAAAAAACACAACACAACATCATGGGCAGATTAGTATGGGAAGGAATATAGTCTTCGGGATCTGTTCCAATATCATTGGAAGACCTACGTATAGACAGTGATCTAGTATTATAAATAGGTACTGGACCCTATCTCTTATAAAGAGCGAGAACCAAGCCAGTGCCCGCGTAGAACAAGAGGCACAGAGGAGGGGAGAGGTGTGTGAAGAGCGCAGGTGAGCGGCCCTCTCGCCCTGTTCCCCTCACCCACTTCCGAAGCACGCTGCCGCGCTCCCACTGAGGGCTCAGGGCCGCTGCGGCGAACCCGTGGTGACTAGACAGCAGACCGAGCGAGCAGACGATCACACAGCTCCTAACACACATGTGCCCTCCACCTCTGAGTAAGGGGAAGCTCGGTCAGGGTGAGCTAAGGAGTGAAGGCGGGAAAGTATTTGGTACCCAGCAGCCTCATCACTAACTGACCCTCTGGGTCCACCGATGTGTGAAGCGTGACGGCCTGAGCGTATGAATTCTTTCCTTCTCCCCCATATGAGGTGGAACCTTATTAACAATATTGTACTGCATTTTGTGACCTGAATGCAAAAGTAATTTGTCAGCTTGTGTTGTTGTTGTTGTTAATACTTAAATACATAGAGAAAAGGGTCTTAAGTATTTCATACATGCTAAATCTGAGAGGTTCTTTGTTTAAAGCTTCAGTGTGTAGATTCATTGAAAGAACATGTGTAGTAAAAATAATTACTGCCAAGGAAAATATGTTTTTTTCCTATATTTTCAAGTTTCACTCCCCTAAATACTCCCGAAACTGCAATACTTTGGCCACCTCATGCGACCAGTTGATTCACTGGAAAAGACTCTGATGCTGGGAAAGTTTGGGGGCGGGAGGAGAAGGGGACGACGGAGAATGAGATGGCTGGATGGCATCACCGACCCTGTGGACATGAGTTTGAGTGTACTCCGGGAGTTGGTGATGGACAGGGAGGCCTGGCGTGCTGTGATTCATGGGGTCGCAGAGAGTCGGACACGACTGAGCAACTGAACTGAACTGAACTGAAATACTCCCTATGTTGTTGTTTAGTCACTAAGTGGTGTCCGACTCTTTTGCAACCCCATAGACTCTAGCCTGCCAAGCTCCTGTGTCCATGGGATTTTCTCAGTTAAGAATACTGCAGTGGGCAGCCATTTCCTTCTCCAGGGGATTTTCCCAACCCAGGGATTGAACCTGTGTCTCTTGTGTCATTGGCAGGAGGATTCTTTACCACTGAGCTGCTAGGGAATCCCAAATAGTCAGTACAGTATCTATCAAAAACTCCATCTTAACATTAAGATCACTATTTGAATAAATAAACGTATATTTAAATATTTAAAATTAAACATTAATTTGTGTAAATTAAACCAATCTTCATTTAAATAGACATATCTAACCAATATCTAGTTAAATATATATCTAAAAAGACTCTTGAAAGTCCCTTGGACTGCAAGAAGATCCAACCAGTCCATTCTAAAGGAGATCAATCCTGGGTGTTCATTGGAAGGACGGATGCTAAAGCTGAAATTGCAATACTTTGGCCACCTCATGAGACGAGTTGACTCACTGGAAAAGACTCTGATGCTGGGAAAGGTTGGGGACGGGAGGAGAAGGGGACAACAGAGAATGAGATGGCTGGATGGCATCACCGACTCTGTGCACATGAGTTTGAGTGAACTCCGGGAGTTGGTGATGGACAGGGAGGCCTGGCGTGCTGTGATTCATGGGGTTGCGGAGAGTCGGACACGACTGAGCGACTGAACTGAACTGAACTGAATAGCTATTATTATATTTAATTTATTTGAATATATTAAATACATCATATATAAATATTTCATATTAACTTTAAATACAGTTTTATTCAATTTTATAGAAAATTAAGTATCTTTTGATGATATTTGTCTGAGGATGTGATATGGTCGTGTGTTGACAGCTAGGCACCCACTGCCTTTATACTTTAAAAATTGCAGATGCTAATACATTGAAAAATGTGGTGCATTTTAACTGATAACAGATTTGTGGACCTAGTTTATTGCCTGAAAAAAAAGAATCCCAAAACATTAAGCTTTCTTAAATTTACTGTATACATTTTTAAAAACCATTTTTTATGTGGCAATGAAGAATATTTGCCATACACACATAAAATATTTGACTATAAATTGAATCTTGCTCACATCTAAATTTTATACATGTATATCTATATATATCTATGCCTTATAGTATATCTATATCTGTATCTATAGTTAATATAAGTCATTGGATAATCATTAGGAGTTTGCCCTCTTGTTCAATAAAGGAAGAAATCAAATGTTCATGTTATGTCTATGAAATACATTGTACCTTTAAAATCTTTCCTCTGCAGCAATAAAAATCTGAAGGTTAAAACCAGAATTCTCAGAAATTGTGGCAATATTATCTATGTCCCCTGCATAAAAAACTAGAGTATTGGTGATATATTCTTCTTCCTTGGTCCAGAGCTCAAAAAATTTGAAGATTTTCCTAGCTCTCTGGTACACACACACCGAGAACTGGTAACTATTCACATAAGCAAATGTCAGTGTACACTGAAGATAGAATCAGTCTCTGGTGACTAAGAGGGAAAAATGAAAATCAAAACAGAACAAGAGTGTTGTCCCTGAAACAATGTTTGAGGAAGAGTTGTGATCGACACCATTAGGTCAGTCTGACATGCATTTTCTATCCACAAAGTAGACCGAGAGTTGCAAAAATAAGTGAGCCCAGATTTTTGCACTCAAGAAGTTAGAAATCTATTGGCAGACACAGTGCACAGTGTCCCTCTCACCTTTTTGCACCATGCCTCTATGTTAAGCACTCCCACATTAATGACTCCAGTCTGGATAATAGCTTCCCTAAAGTTTAAACTCAATATCCAGGTAGCTACCCGACACTCCAGTGCTCATTAGCCCCAGATCTTCTTGACCCCCAGATTTTCACATATTGGCTGATGGCAGCTCCGTCCTTCCAACCTTGGCTCAAATCAAGAACTTCAGAGTCATCCAAGACTTCTCATTTTATTTCACACAGCACACCTCGTCCATCAGATATCCTCTGGGCCTAACTGTCTCTCAGTGGGATCATTCTGACAGCTGCTTCACTGTCCTTATTGTTTTCAGTGTTGCTACTCACCCCAACAGTCCTTTCTCAACACAGCAGCTAGAGTGATTCTTTAAAAATATCCATCTGAGTATGCCACACTTCCACTCAAAACCCTCCAAAGCTTCCATATTGCTTGGAGTAAATGCCAAGTTGCTTAAAAATTGGCATAGGTCTTATAAAACATGATTCCCCATCACCTCTCTTACTCTGGGAATTGAGCACAAAGAGACCCCGTTTACCCCTCCACACACACATATTGGGTTAGGAAACTGAAACCCACTCCAGTATTCTTACCTGGGTAATCCCATGGACATTGGAGCCTGGTGGGCTACAGTCCAATGGGTTGCAGAATGTCGGATGTGACTGAGGATCTGAACACACACCATACAGTGAAGTGAAGTCGCTCAGTCGTGTCCGACTCTTTGCAACCCCATGGACTGTAGCCTACCAGATTCCACCATCCATGGGATTTTCCAGGCAAGAATACTGGAGTTGGTAGCCATTTCCTTCTCCAGGAGATCTTCCCGACCCAGGGATTGAACCCGGGCCTCCCACATAGCAGGCATTGTAGGCAGACGCTTTACCATCTGAGTCACTAGGGAAGATCCCACACCATACAAAGTCTCTCCCATTGTTAAGAAACTGCGTTGCTATGGTTCTTTATTATAATTAATTCACCAATATTTATACAGTATTATTATTACCATTATTGTTTTAATCTGTGTACTTTAAGGTCCACTCAATGTGCTGTACATTTCCATTGGTTTGGACAAATACAAAATGTCACGTGTCCCACATTACTATCTTACATCAAATTGTTTTACTGCCCTCAGATTCCCTGTGCTTCTCATCCTCCCCAATCTCTGACAACCACTGATCAAGTTACCATTACTGTAGTTTTCCCCTTTCCAGATTCTCACTTCAAAGGAATCATCTGGATTTAACCATATCCATGCTTTATTCGTTGGGCAATATTCACTTGATATTTTTTCATATCTTCTCATACAGTGTAATGATTCCTTAATTCTAATCACTGAATAGTATTCCATTGTATGGATGTACCACACTTTGTCTACTCACATCGTCACCTCCAGTTTTGGGTGATTGTGAAGAAAGATGCTCTGAGCATTCCTATGCATATTCCATGTGGCTGTGCTTTCACATAAGTTGGATAAATACTTGGTAGTGTGATTATTTGATCATATTTTGAACCTATATTTAATTTGGAAATAAACTACCAAATGGTCTTCCAAACTGCCTATGGCATTTGCGCTCCCACCAGCAATAAATGAGACTTCCTCTGTTCTACTCCCATGCCATCCTAATTGGTGTGCAGCAGTCTCTTGTTTTAATTTTCATTTCCCTAATCACAGATGACTTGGTTCGCCCTTTCATGTGCTTATTTGCTTTCTGTTTATCTTCTATAAGGTAAAAAACCTTGCCTGCCTTCTAAATTGATTTATTTTCTCAGATAAGTTTGTACATTTTGGAAATAAATCCTTTACCATACATGTGATTTTCACATATTTTCTCCCAGCATGACACTTTTTGTTGTCCTGAAAGTGTCTTTGATGTTCAAATGTTTTAAGTACAGTTTGTCAAATTTTCTTTCTTGTACCGTGCTTTCAATGTCATGTATGGAAACTGATTATCAACCCCATGAATTTCTAATTTTTCATGAGGTCTTTATTAAGAATTTTAAGAACTTGTTTTATTGTTGGTGTGAATATGTTTCTTATTTTGTTACTTGTCTTTTAAATTTATGATCATTTAACAACACAGTTAATTACATCAGTCATTTTTTGGTAATGTTTTCTATACATTTCGTTACTTAAGATGTTTGCCAGTTAAACATCACCTGTATTTTCATATCTCTTTAAAAAGTAGCCTGATTTTTACATTTTAAATCATTAAAATCTTTTTAAAGATTTTTATTGAAGCATCAGTTCAGTTCAGTCACTCAGTCGTGTCCTACTGTTTGTGACCCCATGAACCACAGCACGCCAGGCCTCCCTGTCCATCACCAGCTCCCGGAGTCCACCCAAACCCATGTCCATCGAATTGGTGATGCCATCCAACCATCTCATCCTCTGTCATCCCCTTCTCCTCCTGACCTCAATCTTTACCAGCATCAGGGTCTTTTCAAATGAGTCAACTCTTCGCATGAGGTGGCCAAAGTATTGGCGTTTCAGCTTTGACATCAGTCCTTCCAATGAACCCCAGGACTGATCTCCTTTAGCACGGACTTGTGGGATCTCCTTACAGCCCAAGGGACTCTCGAGAGTCTTCTCCAACACCACAGTTCAAAAGCATCAATTCTTCGGCACTCAGCTTTCTTTACAGTCCAACTCTCACATCCGTACATGACCACTGGAAAAACCATAGCCTTGACTAGATGGACCTTTGTTGACAAAGTAATGTCTCTGCTTTTTAAGATGCTGTCTAGGTTGGTCATAACTTTCCTTCCAAGGAGTAAGCGTCTTTTAATTTCATGGCTGCAATCACCATCTGCAGTGATTTTGGAGCCCAGAAAAATAAAGTCAGCCACTGTTTCCCCATCTGTTTGTCATGAAGCGATGGGACTGGATGCCATAGTTGATTTACAGTTTTGTATTCGTTTCTGGTGTATAGCAAAGCAATTGTTATACATATATACAATCCTTTTCATATTCTTATCTATTATGGCTTATCACAGGATATTGGATATCTTTTCCTGTGCTATGTAGTAGCACTTTGCTAAAATATTTAAGTAAATGCATAGTCTAGTATCTGAGCAACATCCATGGAAAAACTCTCTCAATTTAAACATATGTGTGCATCTGTGTGCATGTGTGCCCAACATGTGTATTCCCATTTGTTCATTAATTTGACTATTAATTTTCATACTGCTACTATAACATATTATGCATAATAGGTCAACTCCCTTTGATATATTTTATATATTCTTCCTTTGATATATTTTAACATTCTTAGCTATTTATTCATGTAGATGAATATAGAAACTATTTACAATCATCTTCTAAGAACTTTCTTATTGATTTTCTAACTAGAATTGCATATATTAAACTTTGGTAAGAATTGACTTTTTGTATTTTTGCTCACTAGTTTGTTCCTTCATTGAAATGAGTACTTGCTGTATAGAATGCGTAAATAACATGTCAGTCAACATCATGGACACAATTTTTCCAGCATGAAGCTTACAATCTAGTGGGGTGTACCTTTTAATTTATTAATAGTTTTATTAATATTTGTGAATTATAATTATATATATATCACTGCATATTAAGATCATTTTTTTTAACCTTTGAAGTGTAAGCTACTGTGTAATTGACAGCAATTAAAGGGCATTTTTTTAATTTTATTTTTATATAGTAATTGCTATTTTCAGGCTTTTCCATTATTTTCTATATTTTGGCATGTGAAATAAAGTTTTCATTTAATTTCATGCAGTAATTTAGAAATGTTTATTTTCAATCTTTTACCTTTACAAAAATGTGCATTTAACTTTGCTTGGAGATGGGACTTTTGCCATATTTTTATCCCTTCCATTGATCAAGTCCCTTGGCAGATGTTTATTTTTGTGTTCCTTCTATAAATCTTCACACCATTGCTAAATTACTCTCATTTTGTAGAACATATTGTCTAAGCTCCAATGTAGTTTATTCCCTTATGCAGTCTCCATCCAAGCAAGAAATATTTAGACTGAATTGCTGACTGATTTGGTCTGTGATGTTTTGGTGTATATTTTATTTGAGCTATAATTTTGTCTTTGTCTCACTGTTGTGGGTGACGGTGAAGAAGCAGAAACATCTTTTTTTCCACATGTTAGAACATTGTGAATTCTTGCTGGTTGGGCTGGGGACTCTTGTCTCTGAGGGTCCTTATTAATATTTGAGTTTCACAGGCAAAGCAGAACATGCAGAGAAAGAAAATTCACAGTAGAGGTGTTTTTAAAGGTCTACTCTCACTGACATAGGCAGAGTTTGAACTCAGGCGGGTGTGGCCATGTCCCAAAGGCAGGGATGAATGTTGCCTTGTGTTTTCATAGCTTTTATGTGCTACAAGCTTTTGGAAATTTTATATATATATACACACACACACATTCTCAAGCTTATTTGTTTTAGTTGTGATATAATAAAATAATGTTATCTGATGTTAGAGTTTTTTCTCATTAAAATGATCCTGTGCATTAGTCTAATTTGGTCCTAAAAGCTCTGAAGAGCACAAAACGCTGATTTAGTACATCTGTTCTGTGGCAAGTGAGAGAGTTTTCTAATTACACCACTTAATTCTGGGGCTCAGGGCTGTACTTTAAGTGATTCCATATCTTGAGTGTTTTGACCGTCATACACTTGGTTCTTTAATTTTGTTCTCCAATCTTCTAAAATCTTTTTTTAAAAAATATTTATTTTTATGTTTTAAATGTTTGCCCATGCTGTGTTGCGTGTGGGATCTTAGTTCTCCAACCAGGGATTGAATCCGTGTCCCCTGCATTGGCAAGTGCAGTCTTAGCCTGCAGACCAGCAAGGCAGACTGGTCTTATTACACCTTAATGGTGGTGCGAGTGTGGGTGTATGAGAAGGAGAAGGACAGGCAGGAAAAACAAGAGAAGCACAGGAACAGTGGTGAGATCACGCCCAGTTTCCCAGTCAATAAAGGTATTTGGGTAAACGGATCAAGAAACAAAACAAAACCAAACAGCAACAACAACAGCACCAAAAGGCACAACTTTTCCCTGCGACTTTAAGATTTCTCTCCTTTTACACAGCACTGACCTTCTGCTGGTCAAAAATCCATATATAACATCCAGAGAGTCAACCAACTGTGGATTGTGTAGTGCCATAGTTCATATTTATTGAAAAAAATCATATATAAATGAATCTACATAGTTCAAACTGCTGTTCAGAGAGTCAACTGTACTTTTATTTATATACAAAATTTTCAACTTTTATTTAAAAAATGCAGTCCCATTTTATATATTTGTACACAAGTGTACATCTGGGTGGCTTTCCAGATGGCTCAGTGGTAAAAAATCCACCTGCCAATGCAGGGAACTTGAGATGCAGTTTCGATTTCTAAGTCAGGAAGATAGTGTGGAGAAGGAAATGGCAATCCACTCCAGGATTCTTGCCTAGGAAATCCCATGGACAGAGGAGCCTGGCAGGCTACAGGCCATGGGGTCACAAAAGAGTCAGACATGACTGAACAGATGAACATGTACATTTAGGTATGTGTTTCCAATGGGTACATTTTTGCATAAATAAGTATATTGTGGATTTAATAGACACCAGTTTTAAAAGGAAGAGTATGTATTGCCACCTGCTAGTTCAAGGTGAGGTCACATTTCATTCTATTAACAAATGAAATTACCAAGTGCAGAAATAATATCTCAGATTTGTGAGTATGAGAAAGCAAAATTCTTGAGAAGACATATTCCACTGATCGGAGAGACTGTTGAGAAACTGAAGTGGAGGCATGAACGATATAGAATAAACCATGGCACTGAGAAACATTTGAATTCTACAAAGTTCTTGTAAGATTTTTTAAAAATCCCAAATGCAGTACTACCTGTCTTATTCTAGACTTGTTTCCTGAATGCCTTTCTATACAGGTGCATCTTAAGCTTTTGGAGATTTTTTATTTTAAAAAGAGAAACATGAAAATTAATATAATAGGAATCTACAGCAAACCAAAACTCAGTTTAACGGTGACAATGAATGAGCACCTATACGTGCTTGGATATTTCTAGAAGCTGGCAACTTAAATGTGATGGAGATACAGTCTCAGCTCCAAAAATTCTTATAACTTAGTTTGAGAAACAAACACATGTGTGAGGAAGTCAAAACTGTAAAAATGGTCTTCTGAGCACTTTAGCTGGAACAGATTAATCTTGAGGGGTTGGAGGAGAACATTTACTATCTTAAAACTCCACTTCTATCAGTCTGCAACAAAGCAACAGATAAAGTAATCCCCTTTCCTGCTTTTTTCTCATTTTCTTCATTTACTGAATCCTGCTTTAATATAAATTTCTTTCTAGCTGTTGCCATCACTTTTTCTCTCTGAGGTTCCTCCAGCCTCTGCTTTCTTATCAAGCTCACATAAGTCCATCTTGAACTTCCTCTAAGGTTATTGCCCTCTTAATGGCTTTTTTTTTTAAACTGGATTTTTATGTTTGTCTCTTTGTTCTGTGTATGCTTTTAAAATGAAAAAATTTAAACATGTAGTGATTGCCTGCCTTGTCTCCAATCTTCTGATTTTTCCTTTGTTACCTCTCTTTTCTGTTATTTCTGATTGTCTACTGGTATCCCTCATTGTAGGTATGATTACTTCATATGTCATTCCATAAGCTGCTCATTTCTCTTCCACTTAATACATAAGGCTGAAGGACTGAACCCAATCGTGATGTTGCCTGCTGTGCTTCGTCTGATTTGTTTCCCTGTATGCTGGGAGAAAATCTCGAGAGGGAGATGCAAAGAACAATACACAGGAGCCTACATTCTGATCCCGGCTTTGCCACTAACTTATAGCTGAATCTCATTCTCTGTCGTCCCCGTCTCCTCCCACCCCCAATCCCTCCTAGCATCAGAGTCTTTTCCAGTGAGTCAACTCGTTGCATGAGGTGGCCAAAGTATTGGAGTTTCAGCTTTAGCATCAGTCCTTCCCATGAACACCCAGGACTGATCTCCTTTAGAATGGACTGGTTGGATCTCCTTGCAGTCCAAGGGACTCTCGAGTCTTCTCCAATACCACAGTTCAAAAGCATCAATTCTTCCGCGATCAGCTTTCTTCACAAGTCCAACTCTCACATCCATACATGACCACTGGAAAAACCATAGCCTTGACTAGACGGACCTTTGTTGGCAAAGTAATGTCTCTGCTTTTTAATATATTATCAAGGTTGGTCATAACTTTCCTTCCAAGGAGTAAGCATTTTGTAATTTCCTGGCTGCAAGGAGCATCCACAGTGATTTTGGAGCCCCCCAAAATAAATTCTGACTCTGTTTCCACTGTTTCCCCATCTATTTCCCATGAAATGATGGGACCAGATTCCATGATCTTTGTTTTCTGAATGTTGAGCTTCAAGCCAACCTTTTCACTCTCCTCTTTCACTTTCATCAAGAGGCTTTTTAGTTCCTCCTCACTTTCTGCCATGGGCTTCCCTGGTGGCTCAGAGGTTAAAGCGTCTGCCTCCAATGCGGGAGACCCGGGTTCGATCCCTAGGTCGGGAAGATCCCCTGGAGAAGGAAACGGTAACCCACTCCAGTATTCTTGCCTGGAGAATCCCATGGACGGAGAAGCCTGGTAGGCTACAGTCCACGGGGTCGCAAAGAGTCGGACACGACTGAGCGACGGAACGGAACGGATAATAGGCTCCAGTTTCATCCACCTCACTCTCTGCCATAAGGGTGGTGTCATCTGCATTTCTGAGGTAACTGATATTTCTCCTGGCAATCTTGATTCCAGCTTGTGCTTCTTTGAGGCCAGCATTCCTTATGATGTACTTTGCATATAAGTTAAATAAGCAGGGTGACATATTCCTTTTCCTATTTGGAACAAGTCCGTTGTTCCATGTCCAGTACTAACTGTTGCTTCCTGACCTGCATATAAGTTTCTCAAGAGGCAGGTCAGGTACTCTGGTATTCCCATCTAATAAATCAGCTACACCTAACCTGTGACCTTCTCTCTTTCAAATATTTGTTGAATTCTCTTCTCCTCTGTGTCATTTCTTAAATTTGTTTGTTCTTATGTGTTAACAAAGTTGTTCCTTTTAAAAAAAATCTTTTGGCTGTGCTGCATGCTATGTGGGATCTTAGGGCCCTGACTCATGCCCTTTGCATTGGCAGCATAAATTCTTAACCTTGGACCACCATGGAAGTCCCAACAGCATTGCTCCACACACACACACACATATATATATTTTTTCTTTTACCATTTTCCATAGCTGTGAGCTTTGGAGAGTGAAAGAAAAATGCACCTGAGAGTAGTTCCATGTATGAATGGAGTTTCACTCTCCCTTTAACCGACTGATATCAGGCTTTTGACCTTAATTTTTCATTAAAACAACTTTCTAAAATGTATCAATGATCTCCATTTTGCCCACACCCAGTAGTTAATTTTCAATCTTTGTCTTAATGTATTTCCCTGTAGCATAAGACAGAGTTAACCAACAACTAGCTCGAGGCTAAATTCTGTAGAAGCAGATTATTTCAAATAGTTTTAATACTGCTATTCTTGACTTCATCACATCCAGCCTTTTCTCATCACTTAGGAGTCACAGAGGAGACTGACAAAACCAGGTAATTAGAATTAGTAACTGTGAAGTACTTTGCCTTTGGTGTAGTGAATGATGTCGCAGAGTTCTGCAGCCTAGAGTGTGCAGGATGGATGAGAGAGAGAAACAGGCAACCCCAGCAACCATCACTGCCCAGACAGTGACCACAAACTGTCCTTACCAAAGAGGATCCCTGCCAGGCAGCTGTAACAGAGGTAGAATTGTCAGACGTTGGGAAGAAATAGGGCCACAGGTTAGCGTAAGGAATGCCAGGGTCAGGTGATGGTTTTTGTAGATCATTCGACAGCTTGGGAATCAAGGATGACTGGTTGAAGCACATCCCCAACACAGATTTCATGCGTTTCCAGCATTGTCTTTATTTTTTGGTTTCTAGAATTAGTATACAAGTGGAAATACCCCGTTGTTTGGGAAACTGGGATACAGATCAGGAAAATGTCACCTTCAAAGAATGGAACATTCTCTAAAGCAAAAATCGGTTCTCTGTTAGATGGAGATGGTTAGTGAATGCATTGGTGCAGAAACAAGTAAGTCAGAAAGAGAAAAACTAATATCATATATTAATGCATATATGTGGAATCTAAAAAAAATGGTACAGATGAACATATGTGCAAAGAGGAAATAGAGATACAGATGTAGAGAACAAATACATGGATACCCTGGGGGGTTGGGTGAGTGGGATGAATTGGGAGATGGGGATTGACATATATATATACACTACTGATATTATTTATAAAATAGGAAGCTAATAAAAATTGCTAACCAATGAAAACCTACTGTATAGCTCAGGAAACCCCACTCAGTGCTCTATGGTGACCTAAACAGCAAGGAAATCCAAGAAAGAGGAGAGAGATTGTATGTACTGCTGATTCACTTGGCTGTACAGAAGAAACGAATACAACAGTCTAAAGCAGCTATATTCCAAGAAAACTAAAAAAAAGGAAAAGTTGTGTCCAATCAGATTAGAGTCATTATGGGATTAGTACAAAAAGGGAACTTGAGATAACTGTACATTAATTAACTTTAATGGTATCCTGTCTTGCTGAAGAAAGGAGTCTATATAAAAAGGATTCAATTTTCAGCTGTAGGCTTTATTCCTAAGACTGTGAGAGAGCAGGTACCCTGAGAAATTCACCTAAGATATACAGCATGCATGTCTTACATGAGCAGGGTGAAGCAATAGCAGTGAGCTACAAAGTGTTAGAGATTTTATTTTTTGTTTGTTTCTTTGTTTTGTTTTTAGAAAACTTTATGGGGCTTCCCTGGTGGCTCAGAGGTTAAAGCGTCTGCCTCCAATGCGGGAGACCCGGGTTCGATCCCTGGGTCGGGAAGATCCCCTGGAGAAGGAAACGGTAACCCACGCCGGTATTCTTGCCTGGAGAATCCCATGGACGGAGAAGCCTGGTAGGCTACAGTCCTCGAGGTCGCAAAGAGTCGGACACGACTGAGCGACGGAACGGAACGGATACAGGCATAGTTTACACAATAAAATGCCCTGATTTATTTTAGTGGATTGAAATTTTCAATGTTATTTCTAATTGTGGTAAAAGTCATATTATAAAAAACATACTATTTTAGCCATGTTTAACAGCACAGCTTAGTGGCATCAAGTACATTAATATTGTTGTGCAACTCTTTCCATCATCCATCTGGAATCTAGAAAAAATAGTACAAATGAACCTATTTGCAAACCAGAAAGAGACACAGACACAGAAAACAAATAAATGGCTACCAAGGAGTAAACTGTTCAGTTCACTCAGTTTTGTCCGACTCTTTGCGACCCCATGGTCTGCAACACACCAGGATTCCCTGTCCATAACCAACTCCCAAGATTGCTCAAACTCATGTTCATTGAGTCGGTGATGCCATCTAACCATCTCATCCTCTGTCGCCCCCTTCACCCACCTTAAACCTTTCCCAGCATCAGGGTCTTTTCAAAAGAGTGAGCTCTTCACATCAGGTGGCCAAAGTATTGGAGTTTTAGCTTCAGCATCAGTCCTTTCAATGAACACCCAGGGCTGATCTCCTTTAGGATGGACTGGTTGGATCTCCTTGTAGTCCAAGGGACTCTCAAGAGTCTTCTCCAACACCACATTTCAAAAGCATCAATTCTTCAGCGCTCAGCTTTCTTTATAGTCCAAATCTCACATCCATACATGACCACTGGAAAAACCATTGCCTTGACTAGATGTACCTTTGTTGTCAAATTAATGTCTCTGCTTTTTAATATGCTGTCTAGGTTGGTCATAAGTTTCCTTCCAAGGAGTAAGCATCTTTTAATTTCATGGCTACAATCACCATCTGCAGTGATTTTGGAACCCAGAAAAATAAAGTCAGCCACGGTTTCCACTGTTTCCCCATCTATTTGCCATGAAGTGATGGGACCAGATATCATGATCTTTGTTTTCTGAGTGTTGAGCTTTAAGCCAACATTTTCACTCTCCTGTTTCACTTTCATCAAGAGGTTCTTTAGTTCTTCGTCACTTTCTGCCATAAGGGTAGTGTCATCTGCATATCTGAGGTTATTGATACTTCTCCCGGCAATCTAGATTCCAGCTTGTGCTTCTTCCAGCCCAGCGTTTTTCATAATGTACTCTGCATATAAGTTAAATAAGCAGAGTGAAAATATACAGCCTTGACTTACTCCTTTTAACTATTTGGAACCAGACTGTTGTTCCATGTCCAGTTCTAACTGTTGCTTCCTGACCTGCATACAGATTTCTCAAAAAGCAGGTCAGGTGGTCTGGTATTCCCATGTCTTTCAGAATTTTCCTCAGTTTATTGTGATCCATACAGTCAAAGGCTTTGGCATAGTCAATGAAGAAATAGATGTTTTTCTGGAACTCTCTTGCTTTCTCCATGATCCAGCGGATGTTGGCAATTTGATCTCTGGTTCCCTTGCCTTTCCTAAAACCAGCTTGAACATCTGGAAGTTCACAGTTCACGTATTGCTGAAGCCTGGCTTGGAGAATTTTGAGCATGACTTTAACAGCATGTGAGTTGAATGCAATTGTTCAGTAGTTTGAGCATTCTTTGGCATTGGCTTTCTTTGGGGTTGAAATGAAAACTGACCTTTTCCAGTCCTGTGGCCACTGCTGAGTTTTCCAAATTTGCTGACATATTGAGTGTTGCACTTTTGTAGCATCATCTTTTCGGATTTAAAATGGCTCAACTGGAATTCCATCACCTCCACTAGCTTTGTTCATAGTGATGCTTCCAAAGGCCCATTTGACTTCACATTCCAGGATGTCTGGCTCCAGGTAAGTGATAACACCATCGTGATTATCTGGGTCATGAAGATCTTTTTTGTATAGATCTTCTGTGTTCTTACCATCTCTTCTTAATATCTTCTGCTTCTGTTAGGTCCATACCATTTCTGTTCTTTACTGAGCCCATCTTTGCATGAAATGTTCCCTTGGTATCTCTAATTTTCTTGAAGAGATCTCTAGTCTTTCCCATTCTATTGTTTTCCACTATTTGCACTGATCACTGAGGAAGGCTTTTATCTCTCCTTGCTATTCTTTGGAACTCTGCATTCAAATGAGTGTATATTTACTTTTCTCCTTTGCTTTTTGCTTCTCTTCTTTCACAGCTATTTGTAAGGCCTCCTCAGACAGCTATTTTGCTTTTTTGCATTTCTTTTTCTTGGGGATGATCTTGCTCACTGTATCCTACAATTTCATGAACCTCTGTCCATAGTTCATCCGGCACTCTTTCTATCAGATCTAATCCCTTAAATCTATTTCTCACTTCCACTGTATAATCATAAGGGATTTGATTTAGGTCATATCTGAATGGTCTAGTGGTTTTCCCTACTTTCTTCAATTTCAGTCTGAATTTGGCAATAAGGAGTTCATGACCTGAGCCACAGTCAGCTCCTGGTCTTGTTTTTGCTGACTGTATAGAGCTTCTCCATCTTTGGCTGCAAAGAATATAATCAATCTGATTTCGGTGTTGACCATCTGGTGATGTCCATGTGTAGAGTCTTCTCTTGTGCTGTTGGAAGAAGGTGTTTGCTATGACTAGTGCATTCTCTTGGAAAAACTCTGTTAGCCTTTGCCATGCTTCATTCTGTACTCCAAGGCCAAATCTGCCTGTTATTTCAGATGTTTCTTGACTTCTTACTTTTGCAGTTCAGTTCCCTATAATGAAAAGGACATCTTTTTTTTTGGTATTAGTTCTAGAAGATCTTGTAGGTCTTCATAGAACCATTCAACTTCACCTTTTTCAGTGCTGCTGGTTGGGAAATAGACTTGGATTACTGTGATATTGAATGGTTTTCCTTATAAATGCACAGAGATCATTGTGTCGTTTTTGAGATTGCATCCAGGTACTGCATTTTAGACTCTTATGTTGACTATGATAGCTACTCCATTTTTTCTAAGGGATTCTTGCCCACAGTAGTAGATATAATGGTCATCTGAGTTAAATTCTCCTATTCCAGTACATTTTAGTTCGATGATACCTAAAATGTCGACATTTACTCTTGTCATCTCCTGTTTGACCACTTCCAATTTGCCTTGATTCATGGACCTAACATTCCAGGTTCCTATGCAGTATTGCTATTTACAGCATTGGACTTTGCTTCTATCACCAGTCACATCCACAACGGGGTGTTGTTTTTGTTTTGGCTCCATCTCTTCATTTTTTCTGGAGTTGTTTCTCCACTGATCTCCAGTAGCACATTGGGCACCTACCAACCTGGGAAGTTCATCTTTCAGTGTCCTCTTTTTGCCTTTTCATAGTGTTCATGGGGTTCTCAAGGCAAGAATACTGAAGTGGTTTGACATTCCCTTTTCCAGTGGACTACATTTTGTCAGAACTCTCCACCATGACCCATCTGTCTTGGGTGGCCCTACACAGTATGGCTCATAGTTTCATTGAGGTATACAAGGCTGTGGTCCATGTAATTAGATTGGTTAGTTTTCTGTGATTGTGGTATTCAAACTGTCTGCCCTCTGATGGAGAAGAATAAGAGGCTTATGGAAGCTTCCTGATGGGATAGACTGACTGAGGGGGAAACTGGGTTCTGTACTGGTGAACAGGGACATGCTCAAGTAAATCTTTAATCCAATTTTCTGTTGATGGGTGGAGCTGTGTTCCCTCCCTGTTATTTACCTGGGGCCAAACTATGGTGGAGGTAATAAAGATAATGGTTCAGTTCAGTTCAGTTCAGTCACTCAGTCCTGTCTGACTCTCTGCAATCCCATGAATCACAGCACGCCAGACCTCCCTGTCCATCACCAACTCCCGGAGTTCACTCAAACTCATGTCCATAGAGTCGGTGATGCCATCCAGCCATCTCATTCTTTGTCGTCCCCTTCTCCTCCCGCCCCCAACTTTTCCCAGCATCAGAGTCTTTTCCAGTGAGTCAACTCTTCACATGAGGTGGCCAAAGTATTGCAGTTTCAGCTTTAGCATCAGTCCTTCCAATGAACACCCAGGATTGATCTCCTTTAGAATGGACTAGTTGGATCTCCTTGCAGTACAAGGGACTCTCAAGATTCTTCTCCAGCACCACAGTTCAAAAGTTCCGCCTTCACTAGATGGACCTTGGTTGGCAAAGTAATGTCTCTGCTTTTTAATATATTATCAAGATTGGTCATAACTTTCCTTCCAAGGAGGAAGCGTCTTTTAATTTCATGGCTGCAATCAGCATCTGAAGTGATTTTGGAGCCCAAAAAAATAAAGTCTGACACTGTCTCCACTGTTTTTCCATCTATTTCCCATGAAGTGATGGGACCAGATGCCATGATCTTTGTTTTCTGAATGTTGAGCTTCAAGCCAACCTTTTCACTCTCCTCTTAAACTTTCATCAAGAGGCTTTTTAGTTCCTCTTCACTTTCTGCCATAAGGGTAATGGCATCTGCATATCTGAGGTTATTGATATTTCTCCCGGCAATCTTGATTCCAGCTTGTGCTTCTTCCAGCCCAGCGTTCCTCATGATGTACTCTGCATATAAGTTAAATAAGCAGGGTGACAATATATAGCCTTGACGGACTCCTTTTCCTATTTGGAACCAGTCTGTTGTTCCATGTCCAGTTCTAACTGTTGCTTCCTGACCTGCATACAGGTTTCTCAAGAGGCAGGTCAGGTGGTCCGGTATTCCCATCTCTTTCAGAATGTTCCACAGTTTATTGTGATCCACACAGTCAAAGGCTTTGGCATAGTCAACGAATCAGAAATAGATGTTTTTTCTGGAACTCTCTTGCTTTCTCCATGATCCAGCGGATGTTGGCAATTTGATCTCTGGTGCCTCTTGTGCCTCTTCCTTTTCTAAAACCTGCTTGCACATCTGGAAGTTCATGGTTCACATATTGCTGAAGCCTGGCTTGGAGAAGTTTGATCATGACTTTACTAGCATGTGAGATGAGTGCAATTGTGCGGTAGTTTGAGCATTCTTTGGCATTGCCTTTCTTTGGGATTGGAATGAAGACTGCCCTTTTCCAGTCCTGTGGCCACTGCTGAGTTTTCCAAATTTGCTGGCATATTGAGTGCAGCACTTTCACAGCATCCTCTTTCAAGATTTGAAATAGCTCAACTGGAATTCCATCACCTCCACTAGCTTTGTTTGTCATGATGCTTTCTAAGGCCCACTTGACTTCACATTCCAAGATGTCTGGCTCCAGGTCAGTGGTCACGTTATCGTGACTGTCTTGGTCGTGAAGATCTTGATAATGGGGACTTCCCTCAGAGGATCCCACGCGTGTACTGCTACACTCAGTGACCCCAACCCTGCGGTAGGCCGCCACAAACCCACACCTCTGCCCGAGACTCCTAGACACCCACAGGGGTGGGATAAATTGGAAGGGATAAAATGCCCTGATTTTAAGCATAGAATTTAATGTTTTGAGTAACATATGCACTCCTGTAATTAGGATCACAATCAGGATATAGAAGACTTCCATCTCCCTAAAATTTTCCACTATCACCTTTCCAGTCAGTTTCCGTGACCAGCTCCAGTCTCAGGCACCACAGACCCGTTTTCTGTTGCTAAATATTAGATTTGTTTTTTCTAGAGTTTCCTATGAGGTAACATATATGAAGTTAATAGTTTAGTACTGAGTGGTGGCTCAGACGGTAAAACGTCTGTCTACAATGTGGGAGACCTGGGTTTGATCCCTGGGTTGGGAAGATCCCCTGGAGAAGGAAATGGCAATCCACTCCAGTACTCTTGCCTGGAAAATCCCATGGATAGAGGAGCCTGGTAGGCTACAGTCCATGGAGTCACAAAGAGTCGGACACGACTGAGTGACTTCACACACTAGATAGGCTTCTCTGGTGGTTCAGATGATAAAGACTCTGCCTGCCATGCAGGAGACCTGGGTTGGATCACTGGGTCAGGAAGATCACCTAGAGAAGGCAATGGCTACCCACTCCAGTATTCTTGACTGGAAAATTCCATGGACAGAGAAACCTGGCAGACTACAGTCCATGGGGTTGCGAAGAGTTGGACAAGACTAAGTGACTAACACACACACACATACACACTATATATACCAATGAACGTTCATTTCTTATGGTATTTAATATGTCAGAATCTTAGTTTTAACATCTACTCTCATAAGTTTGGAGAGTTTGCATCAATTCCTTTGCCCTGAATCATCTGAAAGGAGCTGTGTTACAAGTAATTTAAAAAAACACTGCGTAGGTCTCATTCATTTGTTTATACCTTCAATAATTCATTCAACACATATTCATTAAGCACTTCTTTGTATCAGACAGCAGCTAATTGAGACATAAATGAACAAAGATAAAAACAGTTCCTAGTTCTTCTCTGAGTTTACATCATAATGTAGATGGAAGAACAATGAACACAGTAATTAAACAAAATTTTTAGTTTTTAGAAGATGGTAAGTGCTATTGAAAAAATGAAGCAGAATAAGAGAATTGGCTGCAGAGGTGGTAGGAGAGTTGTAGTTTTCAATAGGGTAACTGGGGTAATCTTCACTGAGAAGGTGATATTTGAGGACATCCTGTAGATGAGGGAGTGAGCCATGAAAATATCTGTCAGAAGGTGATTACAGAAAAAGTTGATGCTAAGACTCAGGAATGAACAAGAAACCATAGCTTGCCAACCCATACTGGCGACCATTGTGTAAAACTGAAGACCATTGTGAAACTGGCCTTCAGCACACAGCTAAGTTCTGCTTGTTTGAACATCTGCTAGTTCAGACTCATACACTTCAAGATTAAATCATCAACTGATTTCACAGGACTCAAGGGTTCCAAAGGCCACTGACTGGTTGAGAAAGTTGCCTAGTTTGCAAATACTCTCCAATGTCTGGCTTGTGCCCTAAAATCCAGCTAATCCAGCCTTCAAATTCCTGACTCTCCCTGAATTTTCAGAGATTGCGCCAAGGCAGCACACTTCTTTCACCTTCACCAAGTTTAATGACTCCAGCTTCAAGAGATCCATAGAATTTGTTGATGGTCTGTGTTGACGGAGGTTTTTTGAAGCCCGAGGCAGGAAAGTACCCGAAATTTTGAAATGACAAGTAGTTCAGTGAGCCTGAAGCTAAGTGACTAAAAGGAAGTGTGGGGAGCAGGGTTGGTCATGAGTTGGTGATGGACAAGGAGGCCTGGCGTGCTGTGATTCATGGGATCGCAAAGAGTCGGTCATGACTGAGTGACTGAACTGAACTGAGGGGGCGAGGACGGGAGTGGGGAGGGTGCGGTTCTTCCCTGGTGGTTCAGTGGTAAAGAATCTATCTGGCAATTGAGGGACACAGGTTCGATACCTGGTCAGAGAACTAAGCCTGAGTGCCTCAACTGCTGAGCTGCATGCTACAATTAGAGAATCTGTGCAATGCATTGAAAGACCCTACATGCTGAGCTAAGACCTAACAGAGCCAAATAAATAAATAAAACTTAGATATAAAGAAAGTACAGTGGGAAATGATATGAGTGAGGCAGGAGGCCACATTGTGGAGAATCTCATTGGCCATTTTAAGGATTTGATGTTGCTCTCAGTTGGTGACAAGTGAAACACTGGAAGATTTTGAGAAGTGATGTGCCATGACCTCACCAGTGTGCGTGAGCGACAGAGCAGAGGAGGGCAGTCTTGAGAACCAACCAGCCAGTTAGGAGCTGTCAGAATAATCAAGGCAAGAGATGCTGTTAGCTCGGGTATATGAACACTATAGATAGTGAGAAAAGGTTGGATTTTGGATCTATTTTGCAGGTGGAGTCCAAGGGATTTATTAACGATTTGAATATGGAAACAAGAGAGACAGAAGAGTCAGGAATGATTCCACTGCAACTAAAAGGGTGAAGTTTGCACTTCCTAATTGGGAAAGACTGCCATAGTACAGGCTGGTGGGGAAATCTGAGTAACTGAGTTTTGCGCATTCTGATGGGGTAATTGTGTCCTCTCAAAATTCTATGCTGAGGACCCAATGCTGTAGTGGCTTTTCAGGTGGTGACTATAATTAGAGATAGAGCTTTTAGAAAAGGAACTGATTAAAGTAAGATACTCAGCTAGACTCTAATTCAGCATGATTCATGTCCTTATAAGAAGAGGGGAGTAAGACACAGAGGGACGACCATGTGAGGACCAGGAAGAGCAGTGCCACCTACAAACTAAGGGGAGAAACCTCAGGAGAAACCAGTTCTAACTCCTCTAGCTTCTAGAATTGTGAGAAAGTAATTTTCTGCTGTTTGCTATGAAAGCCCTAGCAAACTAATACAGAAATGTTAAATTTTGAGATGTTTATTTGTGGCTCACCTGGTAAAGAATCCGCCTGCAGTGTCGGAGACCTGGGTTCGATCCTGGGTTGGGAAGATCCCCTGGAGAAGGGAAAGGCTACCCACTCCAGTATTCTGGCCTGGAGACTTCCATGGACTATACAGTCCATGGGGTCCCAAAGAGTCGGACACAACTGAGTGACTCAATTTTCACTTCATTCAACATCCAAGTAGAGATTTAATTTCATGCAAGAAATGTACAGGAGAGATATAAACTTGGGAGCCATCATCATGCAGATGGTTAAGGCTATTAAACTGTGTGAGATCACAAAGAAAATGATATAGATGAGATCCAGAAAAACAAGCTCTAGGAAATTCCACTTTTAAGGGTGGAGGATAGGGAAATCCTGGGTGGTCCAGTGGGTAAGATTTCCCCTTCGACTGCAGTGGGTGTGCATGTTCGATTCCTGGCCATGTAGCTAAGATCCCACATGACTCAATGCCAAAAGACCAAAACAGAAAAAATACTGTAACAAATTCAATAAAGACTTTAAAAGTGGTCCACATTAAAAAAAAAAAAAAAAAGATGAAGGATAAGATAGGAACAAAAAGTCTCAGCAAAAGAGACTGTAAAAGAGTGACCAGAGTATCATTAAGACAGTATGATAGTCTGGAAACCAAATCAAGAAATTATTCCCTATGCAAAGGAGGAATCAGCTATTTAAAATATTCCTAATGAGTCCAGTCAGTTGAGGGTTGGGAATTGACCATTGTGTTTAGCAATGTGCAGATCCCTGGTCACATCATTGAGACACAACTGGGGAGGAGGTAGAATTCAGTTGCAATGGGTGTCAGTAGGAAAGAGAGTGAGTAAACAGATTCATCTTTTTTGAGTGTGTATGTGCACAGAAGAAGGCACTTTGGATCTGCTTATTATATTTTGAGTAAATAAAGGATGAAATCCAGTTTCCAAGACTGCAAAGCTAAAGCACAGACTTTAATGGGAGTGATCTCTCAAGGTACCTTGAGAGGTTCCCTACTCTGTCTCAGAAATCTCTCCAAATGCTAGACATGATATTCTTTGATGTATGTCTGAAATAAAATTACAGAGACAGGGAGGAAGATCTTACTTGTCCTTGTAGGATTTCTTGCTAAATACAATGAGAGGCCATTTAAGGACTTTATGCAAAGAAAGGCAGCATTTCAGAAAGTGTACTCTGTGTTTTGCATGGAGAATGAATGGAAAGAGTGCTGGCAAGGAGGCTGGTTAGAAGATTCCAGAATATTCTAAAGAAAAAAAAAGTGATTGCATGGAAGAAATGAAGATAGAAGTAAGTAATGGATGGAGCCATTTTTAGAGATAGGATCCAAAGGACTTAGATATAGGAAATAAAATTACATTAGGAATTACAAAATCTTCCACTGGAGATTCCCATAGTTTACGTGTCTCTCCAGCTTCTTGTTTTTTTGGGACTCTTTCCAAATAAATGAAAGTACTGTTTGCAGTGCCATTGCCTTGATTCTCAATTGTTCCTTGCATTCAAAACCTCTTGAAATATAAAGAATAGAATTCAATATACAACTGAGAAATAAGGATACATCCAATTAGTCAAAAGGAAATGAATGCTGAATAGAAGCTCTATTAAAAGAGAAAAGCCTTTAGACTGCTACTAAGTTTTATTGGAGTGGAAACAGTGTCAGACTTTATTTTGGGGGGCTCCAAAATCACTGCGTATGCTGATTGCAGCCAGGAAATAAAAAGACGCTTACTCCTTGGAAGGAAAGTTATGACCAACCTAGATAGTATATTAAAAAGCAGAGATATTACTTTGCCAACCAAGGTCCCTCTATCAAGGCTATGGTTTTTCCAGTGGTCATGTATGGATGTGAGAGTTGGACTGTGAAGAAAGCTGATCGCCGAAGAATTGATGCTTTTGAACTGTGGTGTTGGAGAAGACTCTTGAGGGTCTCTTGGACTGCAAGGAGATCCAACCAGTCCATTCTAAAGGAGATCAATCCTGGGTGTTCACTGGAAGGACTGATGCTAAAGCTGAAACTGCAATACTTTGGCCACCTCATGCGACGAATTGACTCACTGGAAAAGACTCTGATGCTGGGAAGGATTGGGGGCAGGAGAAGAAGGGGACAACAGAGAATGAGATGGCTGGATGGCATCACCGACTTGATGGAGGTGAGTTTGAGTGAACTCCAGGAGTTGGTGATGGACAGGGAGGCCTGGCGTGCTGTGATTCATGGGGTCGCAAAGAGTCGGACACGACTGATCGACTGAACTGAACTGATAGTTGCTTTACAATGTTGTGTTAATTTCTACTGCACAGCAAAATGAACCAACCATATGTAAATATCCCCTCTTTTTTGGATTTCCTTCCCATTCAGGTCACCACAGATCACTGAGTAGAGTTCCCTGTGCGATACAGGAGGTTCTGATCAGTTACATATTCTAAACATAGTAGTGTGTATATGCCAATCTCAATCTCCCAGTTTATCCCACCTTCCCTTTCCCATCTTGGTGTCCATACATTTATTCTCTACATCTGTATCTTTATTTCTGCTTTGCAAAAAGATTCATCTGTACCATTTTTTTTCCCACTCATAAGAAATATGCTAACAACTTTAGAGATTATTTGCATCATTTATCCAGCATAATGTCCCAGAAAAAGTCATATTGTCTCTATAAACAGATTCATTACTGTTTCTTCTTGGATTTCAAATGTGTTCTTAATTAGTTGAAGCATTATTAAAAGCTTCAGTTCAGTTCAGTTCAGTCGCTCAGTCATGTCCGACTCTTTGCGACCCCATGAATCACAGCACGCCAGGCCTCCCTGTCCATCACCAAATCCCGGAGTTCACTCAGACTTATGTCCATTAAAAGCTTAGGTCCACACTTTTTGGACTCCACTTGAGTATTCTTGCCTAGAGAATCCTGTGGGCAGAGGAGCCTGGTGGGCTGCTGTCTGTGGGGTCGCACAGAGTCGTGCTCGACTGAAGAGACTTAGCATACATTCATGCATGAGTTAATAGAGTACCTAAGTGTAACTCTATAGAGAAAAAAGATTTATTTAGTCCAGAAAACTGCATTTCAGCTTCTTTCTTCAGGCTTCTCCTACCAAGTCTGACAATAATGAATTATTAATTCTCTCATTTCTCTCTGTCTTTAAAAGAAAATAAAAAGGAAACATCTTCATGTAACAGAGATGTGGAACAGGCAGAACACTATCACTGTTCTTTTTAGTTGTGTCTTCAAATTTAACTTTTATCCATTTCCAGGGAGATTATGTCCCCAGAAGTCTGAGAATCACATGAATGCAGTTATTCGCACTTTGAATGATTTTTTCCATGTGTCTAAAACCATGCGGAGTCTAGTCAGTGTGTTCAGTTCAGTTCAGTTCAGTTCAGTTCAGCAGAGGCAGAAACCTAACAGAAGCATTCAGTGTCTTAGTTTTTTAAAATGAATATTTTATTAAAACCGGTTTTAAATGTATTCTTCATTCATTTTCTATGAAGCGTCAGCCATTATATAGAGCAGTTGAAGATGCAAGAGATTTAAAATGGCAGAGAAAATTGTCTTTACTTTTGAAAGCCAGGCACCTAGTTCAGATACCAGACATAATTATGTGGAAAAGTCAGGAAAAGGAAAAAGAAACTTGATAATGATTGCAGAAACAATTATTAAAATTTTCATAAAGACAGATGTGATCAAGCTTTAGTGCATTCTTATTCTTCTTCATGTTTAACTTGGCTACAAAATAAAAAACGAAATTATATCTTTAAAAAAGAGCCAGAAAACAGATAATTTTAAGAAACCAATTAAATAGCTTTTCTTTTGATCCATTTTTGGAAGACATCTATAACTCTTTGCTGAGGACTTGGGGTGGTGGAGGTAGGGGGTAGTTAAAGCCAGAAGCAGAGAAAGGAGATCCAACCAGTCCATCCTAAAGGAGATCAGTCCTGAGTGTTCATTGGTAGGACTGATTTTGAAGCTGAAACTCCAATACTTTGGCTGCCTGATGCGAAGAGCTGACTCATTTGAAAAGACCCTAATGCTGGGAAAGATTGAAGGTGGGAGGAGAAGGGAACGACACAGGATGAGATGGTTGGATGGCATTACTGACTTGATGCACATGGGTTTGTGTGGACTCCGGCAGTTGGTGATGGACAGGGAGGCCTGGCGTGCTGCGGTTCATGGGGTCGCAAGGAGTAGGACACGACTGAGCAACTGAACTGAGAGAAACATTGTTTTATACCAAACTTCTCTAAAGCTCTGAAGTTAAAACTTCATGTCTCATTATTAATCCCCAAGGTCATGGAAAGGCCAGCTGTGTTGGCCACCAACATAGTGTGCATATCCTTGAGTTGACAGTGAGCGTGGAAGACCAGCCTCACAAGAGGATATCCAGTTCCAGGTTAAGACAGGACTATGAAAGGTGTTATGGTTTAGCCATAGTGTGAGCATGCTCTGCACACAGTCCCAAGCTCTGCAGGCCTCCCTGAGCACTTAGGCAACAAATTAGGCCAGAACAAATCCATATCAGTTTCAGTGTAACTACTTCTTACAGTAACTCTGCTTCCCTGATATCAGAAGTCAAATTCTTATCTTGCACGTCACCCAATCAGCAGCAGCAGCAGCTCCATGGCACTTGTTTGAAATACAAGCTCTTGGGCCTCAACCCAGATCCGAGTCAGAAAATCTGGGGTTCTGAGCCCAGCAAGTTTAAGTTTGGGAAACAACTAAACAGAAAATTTTCAACCTTGCCCTGACAACCTCAAACATTTATTCATAGATTCCATCCTCAAAGATTCTGATTTAGTTGTTCTTGGGTGCTGCCTGGGCAATGGAATTTTTAAACTCTCCTGAAACTTTTCTGATGTTCAACAAGGGTTGAGAATGATTGGCTATAAGCGGATTTTTGTCTTCAAGGACCATGTCAACTGCACTGCACGAGGCACTGATCCCCTAGACCACTGCAATCATTGAAAGAGTAATTAAATCTTTCTTTACCTACACAACCCACATAAACCCAATTCCCCCCTCCCCACCCCCACCCACCACTTTGGAGACAATATTGATTTTGCTTCCCATATACAGAAGAAAAGTATTTGAAATGCCTAGCATTGTCTTTGGAGAAGGCAATGGCAAGCCACTCCAGTACTCTTGCCTAGAAAATCACATGACGGAGGAGCCTGGTGGGCTGCAGTCCATGGGGTCGCCAAGAGTCCAACACGACTGAGCAACTGCACTTTCACTTTTCCCTTTCATGCACTGGAGAAGGAAATGGCAACCCACTCCAGTGTTCTTGCCTGGAGAATCCCAGGGACGGGGGAGCCTGGTGGGCTACCGTCTATGGGGTCTCAAAGAGTCAGACATGACTGAAGCGACTTAGCAGCAGCAGCAGCAGCATTGTCTTGCAGACTAAAATCAGAAAGGGGGCAGCAGATGTCACAGGTCTTCAGAATTCTTTCTGGATCAGTGCTTTTGCTTCTTCCTGCCCTCTTTTTCCATTCCAGCCTAAAGTGACGCAGTGCTGAGTCTATTCTTGGTGTCTGAGTTCAAATGAATTAATAGATTTTCTCACATGGTGGCTTTGTGGCTATGTGGACTATAGGGAGTCACTTTTCCGTTATATTCTATTTTTTATCTAGGAAATCTGGCTCTACACAAAATGACTCATCCTTTGTCATTTTTACATAAAATATTAAATTACGCCACAGAGTGTGGTATTGTGTGACATTACTTCCCTCTGAGAGGTGACTGCCAGGTTCACGCCCTTTGTTTTTGTTGATACACACCAGTTTATATGTACATGCATACAGATGTGAGTATAATTATGTAGTATAGTACGGTATAGTATAATATATTTAAATTAGACAGTATGAATAAAGAATACATATATTCTTTTCAGTTGTCTATGATCCTACTTGTAATGCTTCTTTCTTTCAGGTGATGGAAGTCACCAGATTTTGCTGATCATTTATAATGTGAATGACTCAGCTATTCATGGACCTGCATTTACTTTATCTCAGAAACACTTGTGGAAATGTCATTTGAGAGAATGATGAAATGGCAGCAGGTGTTTGGGGATGAAATGAGCTACGTGTATACAGTTCAGAGCCTCTTCTTTCTCTTCTGAAGTTTCCAATGGAGGTTTGAGGAGTACTCTCCCTCGGTCAGCGAGATGATGGTTTTCCTTTAAAATTTAGTTCTCTTTAAAAAAAAAGTTAGTGTAATTAAGGGACTAAGTGTAAGGATTGTGGAGCCAAATTGTATGAGTGGCAGTTTGAAGCTCAGGTTGGTCATCTACTAGTATTGTGACATAAGACAAACTGTCTTTTATTTTTCATATTAAACTGGTGATGGAAATTATACTCTTTTTTATGACAGCCAGTTCACATATGCTCTTAGAACAAATCTTTTCACATAATAGGACCTCAGTAAATCTCAACTGTGTGCAAAGATCTTGCTATTCTCACATTCAGATTTATGAATCTATTTTTTAAAGTTATAATCACTAATATAATGAGACTAAACATGAACTTGGGCTTCCCAGGTGGCACTAGTGGTAAAGAATCCACCTGCCAATGCAGGAGACAGAAGAGATGCAGTTTCAATCCCTGGGTGAGGAAGATCCCCTGGAGGAGGGCATGGCAAACTGCTCCATTATTCTCACCTGCAAAATTCCATGGACATAAGACCCTGGCAGGCTACAGTTCATGGGGTCACAAAGAGTCAGACATGTTTGAGCGACTGAGAATGCAAACCTGAGCTCAAATTAGATAGCAATAATTTCTATAACTTCAAAAATGTTTAAAATGAATGCAATAAAACAATCTTGGTTTCAAATGCTCCATCCACACTTAGCTTCCTTGCTTTTTTGCAGGGCTAGTCACTGTGTGATTTTGTCCCTGGTCTTCCCAGACAGATTCCCAGACAGATGCAATCCAGGCAGAAGGGCAGGGGAGAGCTGATAAAACCATACAGTCCTGCCTCTGGTTTCAAGCACTTGCTATGGACAGAGTAATTACTATAACAGAAATTTAAATACCAATGGTGTTAACTGAGAATTACCTATTCAACAAGAACAGAAGTGCATATTTCAGATTATAACCAAAGTGCTAAGTCTTTAAGAATATAGAGTGCTATAGAATGACAGCATATGTCTTCTATGGCTTGTAGTTCACAAAATGCCTTAATAATGATAATAAAATTTACCTTTAGATTATATGATGATTTATAATTTTCATTTAATCCTCCCCCAAAACAATGTGAGGATAGAGATAAATATAGTCACAGAAAAGGGTAGTACCAGGGCTTCCTGGTGGCTCAGATGGTAAAGAATCTGTGTGCAATGCAGGAGACCCAGGCTCAACCCCTGAGTTGGGAAGATCCCCCGGAGAAGGGAATGATTACCCACTCCAGTATTCTTGCCTGGAGAATCCCATGAACAGAGGAGACTGGTGGGGTATAGTCCTTGGGGTCACAAAGAGTCAAAACAACCTGTACTGAACATCAGCAACTCAAATCAGTTAGACTAAATGTTAATAAAACCATTATTTCTTAGAGAAAGTGGTGTAGGGAGTTTATTATCTGATTTTTGGATTGTTCATTATCACTATAAAATAACTTTCAGTTAGTCTCTACTGAAATATAATTACTCCAGTTTGTTATTTTCCAACTAGAAACATGTCTAAATATAAGAAAATAAATCTAAATAAAACTTACCTTTATTTTCCATAGACAGTTTAGGAAGTAGGAACAGGTAACAGGACCATCATGAGCTGGGGAGGCCAGCAGATGGCTAGACCAGCTTTAGGTCTGATGCACTCCAGATATCTTCCATGGGGGTTCCCCACATCCCCTGGGGGTGTCCCTGCATAACTGAGTCCCTGCTACACCTCCTGTAGGGTATCCTTGGGGGTCTGGATTAGATTGAATATCTGAAGCACAGCACAAATTCATGAGAGAAACTCAGATACAACCTTACTGGAACCTTGGTCTTCATTACCTAATCTTATCCTCTCTCCTTTCCCCTCCCTCACTCCTGTATTAAGAAAGTACAACCCCACTTTGCCCTGCACCCCAGGAAGGAGCTTTAGCGGTTATGTGACACATAAAACCGACTGCTTCGTCTACTTCCGCCAGGGCCAAGTGGCCATTCTCTGTGCAGATCTGGTTAAAGGTAGGGATGTGCCAACAACCAGAGACAAAATCTTCAGCGTGAAACGGCTCCATCTCCGAGCCTTTATTGGGTCACTTTTTATCCGGCGTTCTATGTTGTAGTCTGCTGTGGTTATAAAGCAACTGGCGAAACAGCTGCTGCTTGTCCTTCTTTATTTAATTAGCTTTTATTGGAGCATGGTTGCTTTACGGTGTTGTGCGAGTTTCTGCTGTACGTCAAAGTGAATCAGATGCATGTACACATGTTTCCTTTCTGAGTTTCCTTCCCGTTCAGGTCACCACAGATACTATGTGGAGTTCACTCAGCTCTGCATCGGGTTCTCATTAGTTGTCTGTTTCGTCCATAGTATCAGTAGCGTGCTTGCTGCACGCTGCGTGGCTTCAGTCGTGTCTGACGCTTTGTGACCCCATGGACTGTAGCCCGCCAGGCTTCTCTGCCCATGGGATTCTCCAGGCAAGAATACTGGAGTGGGTTGCCATTTCCTTCTCCAGGGGATCTTCCAGGGTACATATGTCAATCCCAATCTCCCAGTACATCCCCCACTTTTCCCCCCTTGGTGTCCATAAGCTTGTTTTCTATGTCTGTGTCTATATTTCTGCATTGCAAATAACACTATTTACACGAAGTAAATTCTACTCCATATTTCTCTGCCCCAGGAACATAGGGGTCCAGACTTACTTAAAAAACCAGTTATTTCACAGGTTTGTATACCCTTGAAAGAGATACTTTCTAGGTACTTCTCTACTTCTTCCCTCTTTCCTCTGTTCCATAAATATTTATTGATGAATACTACACATCAGGTATAGAATTAAGTACTTAGGATCTTCCCATCAAAGAAACAAACAAACAAAAAATTACTTTGCGTCATTATTCTAACCCTTCCCAGCTTTAATAAAGTTGGATCCATTTTGGCCCCTTTGGTCCAAATTTTGGATGACTTCCTTTTCTCCATAAACATCTTTTCTGAAATAGTCTCTCTCAAGTTGCTAGGCAGGACACAGGTGTCTTTCTCTTCAGCTTTCTTCTTGAGATCATTAATCACCAGCTAGATGCTTTCCTAGTTGCTGTGTTTTCAACACACGGGCTTTATTTTATATCTTTATGCAGTGAGTCCTTACTTCTCTTCATCTCTTTGCATAGAAAAGTAAACAACTCCTTCCTTTACCCTTATTGTTCACATTTTTCTGAGCCTAACAGAGAGAAATGGAAATACGCATCTGGTTCTTTGCTGATGATTTTCCCATGTGCAACTAAATCTTCCTTTTGTGCACACCAGCAGAGTGTTAATCATTTTGAACTTTTTAACTATTCTAAATATTTTTATTGTAAATATTTAAAATTTCTAAGCAGCTAAGTAGACCATGTTTCTGCCAACATCCCTTAGATCAGAGAAAAAATAGAATTCCAGAAAACATCTACTTCTGCTTCACTGATTATGCTAAGACCTTTGACTGTGAATTACAACAAACTGGAAAATTCTTAAAGTGAAGAGAATACCAGACCACCTTATTTGTCTCCTGAGAAACCTGTATGCAAAGACAAAAAGCAACAGTCAGAAAAAGACATGAAACAATGGACTGGTTCAATATTGGGAAAGTAGTGCTTCAAGGCTGTATATTGCCACCCTGTTTATTTAATCTATGTGTGAAGTACATCATGAGAAATGCTGGACTAGATGAATCACAAGCTGGAATCAAGACTGCCAGGAGAAATATCAACAACCTCAGATATGCATATGATAACACTCTAATGGCAAAATGTGAAGAGGAACTGAAGAGTCTCTTGATGAAGGCAAAAGAAGAGAGTGAGAAATTTGGCTTAAAACTTAGCATTCAAAAAACTAAGATCACGGAGTCTCTTCATGGCAAATAGATGGGGAAAAAGTGAAAATGGTGACAGATGTTATTTTCTTGGGCTCCAAAATCACTATGAATCATGACTGCAGCCCTGAAATTAAAAGACACATGCTCCTTGGAATAAAACCTATAACAAACCTAGACAGCATATTAAAAACCAGAGACATCACTTTACCAGCAAAGGTGCATATAGTCAAAGATATGTTTCTTAAAGTAGTCTTACATGGTTGTGAGAGGTGGACCATGGAGAAGCTGAGTACTGATAAATTGATGCTTTTGAATTGGGGTGTTGGAGAAGACTCTTAAGCATCCTTTGCACTGCAAAGATCAAACCACTCAATCCTAAAAGAGATCAGTCCTGAATATTCAATGGAAGGACTGATGCTAAAGCTGAAGTTCTAATACTTAGGCCATCTGATGTGAAGAACTGACTCATTGGAAAAGACTCTGATGCTGGGAAAGATTGAAGGCAGGAGGAGATGGAGGTGACAGAGGATGGGATGTTTGGATGGCATCACCAACTCAACGGACATGAATCTGAGTAAACTCTGGGAGACAGTGAAGGACAGGAAAGCCTGGAATGCTGCAGCCCATGGGATCACATAGAGTCGGACATGACTTAGAGACTAAAAACCAACAACAAGGTGTGTCTGCTTCATCACTCTGTGAAAATTTTAAATGATCACTTCATGGGAAATAGATGGGGAAACAGTGAAACATCGTCACACTTTATTTTGGGGGGCTCCAAAATCACTGCAGATGCTCATTGCAGCCATGAAATTAAAAGATGCTTCCTCCTTGGAAGGAAAGTTATGGCCAACCTACATAGCATATTAAAAAGCAAAGACATTACTTTGCCAACCAAGGTCCGTCTGGTCAAGGCTATGGTTTTTTCAGTGGTCATGTATGGATGTGAGAGTTGGACTGTGAAGAAAGCTGACTGCCAAAGAATCGATGCTTTTGAACCGTGGTGTTAGAGAAGACTCTTGAGAGTCCCTTGGACTGCAAGGAGATCCAACCAGTCCATTCTAAAGGAGATCAGTACTGGGTGTTCATTAGAAGGACTGATGCTAAAGCTGAAACTGCAATACTTTGGCCACCTCATGTGACGAGTTGACTCACTGGAAAAGACTCTGATGCTGGGAAGGATTGGGGGCAGGAAGAGAAGGGGACGACAGAGAATGAGATGGCTGGATGGCATCACCGACTTGATGGACATGAGTTTGAGTGAACTCCGGGATTTGGTGATAGACAGGGAGGCCTGGCGTGCTGTGATTCATGGGGTCACAAAGAGTCAGACACGACTGAGCGACTGAACGGAACTGATTAGTTTTCTAGCATATTTAAAATAATTTATTTTATATTGGAGTATAGATGATGAATGATATTGTGCCCGTTTTAGGCATACAGCAAAGTGATTCAGTTTTACATATACATGTATCACTTCTTTTTCAAATTCTTTTCCCATTTAAGTTGTTACAGAATATTGAGCAGAGTTCCCTGTGCTATATGGTAGGTCCTTGTTGATTATCTATTTTATATATAGGAGTGTGTCCATGTCAATCCTTCAATTTTTATTTCATGATTTTCTCCCATAACATTTATCTTCAAATCCACCCATATTCCCTTTCAGCCCTTGGATGAGAAGGAATTGACATCCATTGGTCACATAGAAGAGTTAAGTATTTGAGTCAAAATATGTTTGTAACTTATCAAAGTTTTCCTAAAATACATTTCTTTCTGAGACTTTCTGTTTTAGAGTCACTAAGCAGTGCTTCTGCTCAGTCTACCATAAGGATGCAGGACATTGTATTAAGCTCCCAAACGTGTTTTGCCAGTGCCCTGGGTTGCTAGGCTTAGCATCAGACGACCGGACAAAGTGTCAGATAATGAGGTCCCAAAGCTATCAATCTGTTCACTGGCATGTAAGGTGGGCTTATTGGACCTTGGATTCACAGTGCTGCTCCTGTGGGGAAGAAGGATGACAACAAATCGGCTGTAGGCATACTGAGGGTGGAAAATTCAAAAAAGAGTGGATGGAAATGATGTTATATATAAACACTGAGGCTCAATTTAACGAACAGTTGTTGAGTGACAGTCATGGAAGCTGTTGTCATGAGAGGAATAGTAATAGAGAACTACATTTGAGTGGACTGAAAATGTTAAATCCCAAAGAGCTTTGCAAATAATCAACATAAGCTGTGTCAAAAGTTAAATAGAGGGCCTTGAGACAAATAATGTGAAAAGGGACTTTAAGACACCAGGGCACCCAACGTCGGGATCTAATGCCTGATGATCTGAGGTGTAGCTGATATAATAATAATAGAAAAAAAGCACACAGTAAATGGAATGCATTGAATCGTCCCCAAATCATGCTCCCTATGTCTACAGTCCATGGAAAAACTGTCTTCCAGGACACTGCCACCTGGTGCCAAAAAGTCTGGGGACCACTGGTCTAAAACTTTAGCCTGAAAAACATTTAACTCTTCCAGTACCTCTAAGGTTGTGGGTGAGTGCATGTGGGCATGTGTGTGTAGGAGGTTTAGTTGTTTCTGTTCCTGAAAGTAGTTTGGGCAGTGATTTTTACCTAAGGTCAAACCCACTCATCAAAGACAAAGGCATAATCATTTAATTTGACAAGCATATAAAATTACTCACTGGTTCTTTGGTTGCATTTGTACTTGTAATGTTCCATGCAAATCACATTTGAGAATGTGGCTGTCATGGCTTTTGGCTGAAAGCTGCAAGTCAGCCCATGAACAACCTCAACAGTCAGACAAGGGAGAGAGTCAGGCAGAATGCAACACCTAATATTCTAGACTTGGCAGCACGCAGGGGGACAGGTGGCAGAAACCTTTCATGCTGAAGAGCAGTCTGAAAGGTGACATTGAACGTGGTAATAGAGGAAGGTTTAACAGTCCAATTCTCCAATTTAGAAATGCGGCTGAGAACCAAATGTTCCATAGAGCAGGGATCAAAATTCTCAGTTTAAGGAGGTTTGTATGTAGAAGAAAGGGCATTGCTGTAAGTATCAGGGGGTTATTACCTACCATGCCAGAAGGAAGGGACTGGAGACAGTGTCAGATTCTCTGGGGATGAAAATGAATCTAGGGTGTATGCCTCTGCTAGCATCTCAGAGGTGTGAAAATATAAATGTGGGGTCTTTAGACTGCAGCACTGGCGACTGCAGTTTATAATATAGGGGAAATGTCCAGATTCTAGGACACTAGGTAGGGATCGTCTCCTGGTCTCCATGTTGGTGATTCTGCTATTCAGGGACTTTGAAAAGATAGCTAAGGAAACTAAAAAGAAAGAAAGCTAAAGAATTGGCACCAGTGATCCAAGAGAGAAAGGAGGGATCGGGCAGAACACAGAAGCCAAGGAAACAGAGTCTAATGGCCAAGCCATGCAGTGTCTCCTGTGGAAAGAGGAGAAGACATTGGGATAAAGGAGGTGAGCAGATCCCTAGGGTGGGAGGGATCCACTCAAAACTCGGGACGGTGGTGGGTAGTCCTCGGTGCCGAAAGAGACGAAGCAGGGTTCCAGATCAGAATTCAGTACTGCCAAGTGGCCACTGACTGCTGTCACGTTATTTTCCCTTCAGTTTGGCTCCTTTTGGGAATCTATTTTATTTCCTCCATGATTTGAAGCTGTTTAGGATTTTGCACACCAGTTCTCTAGTCTGTTGCTCTTTTTATTTCTCTCCCCTTTGTCAGCCCTTGGGTTTCTGAGTGCACCCTCTGGTATTCAAGCAGCTTGCAGTTCCACGGGGTTCTTTCTATTTCTGTCATTTCTTCTCTAAGACATTGCTTTAAAAATGCCAAAAGCCCACTCAACCTCTCTTGCCTGACCCCCAGACCCTTTTGACATTCCTCCCTTCTTCCCTACCAGACAGTGCACCCACCAGTCTCTCCTCAGCCCGAGTGCAGGACCCAGAGACTGGGAGCAGCTTTTTTCTTTGGGAATTCTGTTCCTGCTCTTGAAGTCCTTTCTTCTGGATGCCTGCTCCACCCTCCACCTGTGCTGCCACCTGGCGGTTATGAACTGCCATCTTCTGCTCAACCACTTAGTTGGGATCTAATCTCTCTCTTTTAAATGATTTATTCTACTTAGTCATTTATTTTTGGTCATGCGGCATGTGGGATCTTAGTTCCACACCCAGGGATTGGACCCGTGCCCCCGAAGTGGAAATTCAGAGTCTTAACAACTGGATCACCAGGGAATTCCTGAGATCTAGTTTCTTAATATTGACAAATAACAACAGCAATAATAAACCACAACAGGTGACATAAATTGTCAAATAGTTATGAAAGAACACATAAGACTCTCTGCTCTCATGGAACTTAAATAAAAGCATAAAAATATATTTCAGTTTAGATACAGCTAACTTCTAACAAGGTGAATACATGAAGTAGTAAAGACACTATGAAATGTCCAGGAGGTTAAGCTTTATGGGGTAGGCAGGGGCAGACTCTCTGAGGACATGACTTTTGAATAAAGACTTGAGGGTGTCGGGACTTGGGATTCCAGACGGGACGACAGGAACAAAGGCCCTGACGTGGGGCACACACAGATTTAGAATTTGATTCTGAAGGAAGCGGGGAGCTGTAAGGAGGGTTCTAGGCAAAGGAAGGATAGGACTGTGTCACGTTTTGACACATCTAGTCTGATTGCTTTAGAGAAAAATCCATGGTGGCTTAGAGATGTGAACAGACTTTAGCATTCTGAGACTTAAAAGCCTGGTGCCTAACAGAAAAGTCATCTGAGTATACTAGAGGTTGATGACAAAAGTGGTTTTACCCAGAGTCAGACCTAAGGATTTTATAGTATAATTGTGCTCCTTAAAGTATTGGAAGATGATTTAAACATATGGCCTGAACTTGGCTAAAATAGATGGATGGTCAAGACTTAGAAGCAAAGCCTCTACAGTGTGTGTTAGTCGCTCAGTTGTGTCCGACTCTTGCGATCCCACGGACTGTATCTCACCAGGCTCCTCTGTCCGTGGAATTCTCCAGGCAAGAACACTGGAGTGTGTAGCCATTCCCTTCTCCAGGGGATCTTCCTGATCCGGGAATCAAATGCCAAGTCTCCCGCATTGCAGGCAGATTCTTTACCATCTGAGCCACCAGGAAAGCCCTCTCTCTACAGAGGCACTTCTCAAATATTTAGACTTCATTTCCTCAAAAAATTTTGAAAACCCCAGCAGGCTTTTGTTTATGTGGGTTGTTGCATGTGTTGATGCTTACCATAAAGGAAATTAAGATAGTTTAAAATTCATATGTATTTATTTATATGAAATGACAAAAATCCATTGTATGTTCACAAAAATAATGTATTCTTATGGGCTTCCCTCGTGGCTCAGCTGGTAAAGAATCTGCCTGCAATGTGGGAGACCTGGGTTCAATCCCTGGGTCAGAAAGATCCCCTGGAGAAGGGAAAGGCTACCCACTCCAGTATTCTGGCCTGGAGAATTCCACGGACAGAGAAGCCTGGCAGGCTACAGTCGATGGGATCGCAAACAGTCCGACACGACTGAGCGACTTTCACTTTCATGAGTGATAATTATATTGTCAGATAAAAACTTGGAAGAGTAAGCTTGTTTTACACATTTGGAAATCTCTTTAATGTGTGTGTTGGTAGAAAACAGTTAATTTCTCATACTGTTTCATCATTTCATCTGTGGAAATACCATACGTGATGTTCAGTTCAGTTCAGTTCAGTCGCTCAGTCGTGTCCGACTCTCCGCGACCCCATGAATCACAGCACGCCAGGCCTCCCTGTTCATCACCAAATCCCGGAGTTCACTCAGACTCAAGTCCACAGAGTCGGTGATGCCATCCAGCCATCTCATCCTCGGTCGCCCCCTTCTCCTCCCGCCCCCAACCTTTCCCAGCATCAGTCTTTTCCAGTGAGTAACTCATCGCATGAGGTGACCAAAGTATTGCAGTCTCAGCTTTAGCATCAGTCCTTCCAATGAACACCCAGGATCGATCTCCCTTAGAATGGACTGGTTGGATCGCCTTGCGGTACAAGGGACTCTCAAGAGTCTTCTCCAACACCACAGTTCAAAAGCATCAATTCTTCCGCGATCAGCTTTCTTCACAGTCCAACTCTCACATCCATACATGACCACGGGAAAAACCATAGCCTTGACTAGACGGACCTTTGTTGGCAAAGTAATGTCTCTGCTTTTTAATATATTATCAAGGTTGGTCATAACTTTCCTTTCAAGGAGTAAGCATCTTTTAATTTCATGGCTGCAATCAGCATCTGCAGTGATTTTGGAGCCCCAAAAAATAAAGTCTGACACTGTTTCCACTGTTTTTTCATCTATTTCCCATGAAGTGATGGGACCAGATGCCATGATCTTTGTTTTCTGAATGTTGAGCTTCAAGCCAACCTTTTCACTCTCCTCTTTCACTTTCATCAAGAGGCTTTTGAGTTCCTCTTCACTTTCTGCCATAAGGGTAGTGTCATCAGCATATCTGAGAATATTGATATTTCTCCCAGCAATCTTGATTCCAGCTTGTGCTTCTTCCAGCCCAGCGTTCCTCATGATGTACTCTGCATATAAGTTAAATAAGCAAGGTGACAATATACAGCCTTGACGCACTCCTTTTCCTATTTGGAACCAGTGCTTCTGGAAAACACACTCCATGTTCATAACAGTATAAAAGTAAAATCATAATATCTTTTTTTTCTTATTGTTAAATTATTTTTGATTTTGTGAACATGAAAACAGGTCACTGGGTCACAGCTTAAGAATCATTGTTGCAGAAAAAAGGCAAGTTATTATATTGCTTGCAAGTATCTGCTTAGTGCCTTGAAACTAACCCCAATGTCTCCAAATATGGGGGGAAAATGTTCCACTTTAAACAAATGAAGAAGAATGAATACAGTAAAATTATGCTTAAAAAATACCCTAAACATGAGCAGGTATCTTTAACACTATCTTTCTTTCTTTTGTCTCAAAATGTGAAATTTCTGGCAACAGAGACAGAAAAGAGGAATTCTAAAGAATTCAAAAGGATGTGGGTACATACCAGTTCTCTGGGGGTAGTCATTGATGGAAGGTAGTTTTTCCTATTTTTATCTGTGACTTGGGGCAGATGTATAGCTGTGAAGCTATGGTACTTCCCACAAGTCAGTGATCATGAAAGGATCCCCAAGCAAATTTAATTATATCCCTTGATTTAAGTTCTAAAGTCATGTTCTAACATCTCAAACTAATGAGGAAATTTTAATTCTACCTCTATGCATTTTTGAGGCAAATTTCAACAACTATTCCATTAATTTTTTACAAAGTGCAATGCTATGTTGAACATTAGAACTTGTTTATAATAAACTATATATAAGAAGAAAAATTTCTACTTCAGCTGCTATTGTAGAATGATCTTAACTCTTCTTAGTATATTAAGTTCCAGGAATTGCTATATTTGATTGTCTCTCCTTTAGAAAGACTATTTGTATTATTCTTTAGGTAATAAAGTTTAATTTAAAAAAGTAAAAAAATGTAATTTTGCATTAAAATATCCTAACATCTTGCTCTAAGCTTCATTTTGCACATTTCCTGAGCCACACAATCCACGTTGAAACTCAGCCCAAGAAAAGCTGAGTTGGGGACCTTGTTGGTGGTTCAGTGGCTAAGACTCTGCACTCCCAATGCAGGGGGTCCAGGTTCAATCCCTGGTCAGGGAACTAGATCCCACATGCCACAAGTAAAGATCTCTCACACCATAACTAGATCCAGCACAACTGAAAAAAAAAAAGCTAAGTTGATCCCCTCTACCTGCTATAGGAGATCTCCCGTTAAACAGCTTGTCTTTCTGTTATGTCCTGATGAATGCTTTCTTATGATTCAATCCTATCTTATTAGCAAAGGCTTTTCTTGCTAACTTTACCAGTAGAACATCTAACTGTTAGCAAAGAGCTCCATGGGAGATTTCAGAAAGTCTTAGGTAAGGAGACCAGAAGTTTATTCTTTTCACATGATGAATGAGGTATTGTTCCCACTTTACAGAGTGTTGCTAACTTCACCTAGCTCATAGATCATAGATGCATTATCCTCCTTTCATAAAATATTGATATTTGTCTTTTTCTCTGGAGATTCTGTTACAATGGAATACAAGCGTATCTCAGAGACATTGCTAACCGTCATGCTACAAACCTTGTTTGCAAATCAAAAACCAATGCAGTATCTTTGAAATGCAATAAAGTGAACTGCCATAAAATAAGGTATTCCCATAGACGTTTGCCATTCCCTTGTCTTCTTAGCTTGTAGATGATCATAGTACATGTCTGGGCAAGTTCCCAGAAATCATCAGCTCTACAAGTCCAATTTAAGGAAGTAATGCAAGTCTCCAGGGCAAGCTGTCAATTAGGAGTATTAAGAAAATTATATGAAGAATGCTGTATTAAAACTATACCTAGAGCCTACAAGTTCTGTGAGCACAAGAAAGTTGTTTATCTTATTCTCCCAAAGTAGCTGACTACCTGGAATAATGCCAAGCATAAACTAGCACTCAGTAAATGGGGAGTGGATGAGTGAATGATGGATCAGGCAATCAACAGGTGCCTTTTTTTCTGTACGTGCTTCATGTGTGTGTGTGCTCAGTCGTGTCAGACTTTGAGACTCCATGGATTATAGCCCGCCAGGCTCCTCTGTCCATGAAATTTTACAGCAAGAATAGTGGAGTAGGTTGCCATTTCCTTATCCAGGGGATCTTCCCGACCCAAGGGTTGAACCCAAGTCTCTTGTGTCTCCTACAATGGCAGGCAGATTCTTTACCACTGTGCTGCCTGGGAAGCCCTTATGTATGTGCTTATTTACCATTTTTTCCCCTCAAAATAAGGCAGCTATACACATGGGGCTTTCCAGGTGGCACAGTGGTAAAGAATCCACCTGTCAGTGCAGGAGACACAAGAGACACAGGTTCAAACCCTGGGTCAGGAAAGATCCCCTGGAGTAGGAAATAGCAGCCCACTCCAGTGCTCTTGCCTGGAGAATTCCATGGGCAGAGGAGTCTGGTAGGCTACAGTCCATGGGGTCACAAAGAGTCGTACACAGCTAAGGGTGCGTGTGCGCGCGTGCACACACACACACACACACACACACACTTCTATATACATAAGAGAACATCTTGCAAATTAGAGCTCTGGAATCTTGAACCTGAGAGTGCTTTAATCTAACACTGCTTGTTAGCTGGAGGAGGACCAGGTCCTTAAGCAACAATCTTAGATAAAATGATCTCTGAAGGTTGAGTCAAAAAACGTTGCAGAAGCACAGGAATCAGAAGCAGAATAAAGAAAGTAAAAGGACAATCCAAACATACTTGAGATGATAACAGTTTCAGTATAGCTACTTTTGGTAGTTCTTAGGCCCATTGGCTTTATTTCTCACTAAGGAATTTATATCATCTGGTATCATTATTTCAAAACCAACGGGGAAATATGGATATGAGTTTAAATAGCACCAAAATGTTCTGAGACAAAAAATTAGGTAGTGGCTAGACACCTATTTAAATGTTTATGCCTGGAGACTGATGCTATACTGCATTTAAATGACACATGAGAAAAAAATAAAAGGAATTTTAATGTCATGATGACAAAGTAGTTGGAAAATATAAAGAAAAGCACTTCTTTAATTAAAACCTTTTCCCCAAACACGAACAGCATGTGAATTTAGTAAACTGTAGAGTTTCTGAAACAAATGCAACTTAGTCAATTTAGTTTACTGTGTCTCAGATCATGAATTCCTTATTGCCAAATTCAGACTTAAATTGAAGAAAGTAGGGGAAACCAACAAACCATTCAGGTATGACCTAAATCAAATCCCTTATGATTATATAGTGGAAGTGACAAATAGATTCAAGGGATTAGATCTGATAGAGTGCCTGAAGAACTATGGATGGAGGTTCATGACACTGTACAGGAGGCAGTGATCCAAACCACCCCCAAGAAAAAGAAAGGCAAAAAGGTTGTTTGAGGAGGCCTTACAAAGAGCTGAAAAAGAGGAGAAGCTAAAGGCAAAGGGGAAAGTAAATATCTACCCATTTGAATACACAGTTCCAAAGAATAGCAAGGAGAGATCAGAAAGCCTTCCTCAGTGATCAATGCAAAGAAATAGATGAAAAAAATAGAATGGGAAAGACTAGAGCTCTCTTGAAGAAAATTAGGGATTCCAAGGGAAATTTTCTTGCAAAGATGGGCACAATAAAGGACAGAAATGGTATATGGCAAGAATACATAGAAGAACTATATAAAAAAGATCTTCACAACCCAGATAATCACAATGGTGTGATCATTCACCTAGAGCCAGACATCCTGGAATGCAAAGTCAAGCAGGCCTTAGGAAACATCACTATGAACAAAGCTAGTGGAGG